>NW_024120929.1:0-15641 GCF_003073215.2 Triticum urartu
GCCTTTTATTTGCTTCACTATACAAAGATGAAGCATGATAAGATGAACGTAAATCTGGGTATATGCTTGGTTAGGCGTGACACTCCATGCGGCCTGTTAAAAACAGGGATGAAATGTCCGAATTGGACAACTCGGAAGAACAAAACTAACTAGCTAAATGCCCGTGCGTTGTCACGAAATAAAAAATAAGAGGTGTATAACAAGATAATTATCTATAATTTATGAACGTGTGCCTGGTCTATAACCTATCACAAAAACAAATATTTTGTTTTTATTGATTTCTTATATATGAACATGCACCGCTCTATTATTCTTTACCTAGCCAAATGTCCCCTGCATACCAGCTTTGAAGAAGAAATTTTGCTCTTTGTAATTTCTCCCTTATGTCTTCATGCCGGAATACTCTTTGTTGCTCCTATTTTTTCGAAGTAAATGAAAGGATGATGAAAAGATATCCATGTCGAGAGTGGACCTTCTCCTACACCATCTACACCCTAAAATAGCATGCACATGTCGAGAGGCGTTGGCCACCCTCGCTATCTGAGCCCCTTGGCATCCATGGCAGCACGTTCCACTAGGAAGGAGAAGATCGTCAAGTCATCTGGCGGCAAGGAGGACCGGCGCCATAGCAGCAGTCCTGCCTACCCGTGGAGGTCGCTCTTACAGATGAAGACTTCGTCCATCAAATAGAGATCATGATGGAGATATCGCTCCGTCAGATGCGCCCGGCCCCACCATCACCCTCCCCACTCCGACCGGTCAAGGACGAGCCTTTGTCCCCACCTCCCCCGTGCAACCGCGGCGGCACCCCGTTTGGAGGCCTCGTCAAGGAGGAGCCCACGTCCCCCATGCAACCGCGGCATCTAGATCGGGCGTGGCAAGCAGCAGCAACAGAGGTGACTGCAGCGGGAACACACGCATTGACGAGCCCGCGCCGCCACGCCGCCACATCCGCCATGTCAAGGATGAAGTTCCAGCCGCGATCATGAAGGTGCAAGGCTGCAGCCTCCACTTCCTCGGAGCAGCAGTTCCTCGGGATCAAGCGTCGTCGTGTCAAAGGAGGAGCGCGTGGCGAGGCAATTGGTGTGGTGCGACTGGCCCATCCGACGCTCGCCAAGTCGAACGTGGTGCCAGAATGGGTGTGCAACGCAGCATGGGTACTCGCCCGCTTCGTCACCACAACCGAGACGACCGCTATACGGCGCTGTTGCCTTGAAAGCCAGATCCGCAAGATCGGCGAGGAGTGGTCGCTTAGCAACTCCTCCACAAATGCCAAGGGCTAAGACCCCGCCAGAGCTCTGCGGGAGCCATCGTCATTGGCCTCGGCGGCCCTCGACGCCGCGCAGAAGGAGACGGAGCGTCTCCTCTCTGCAAGTGACAGGTAGTTGTCAGACAAGGCTGACGTGGTGGACCTGCGCCCTTCCGCCGTTGGAGGGGCGACGACAATGGCAGTGCAATAGGATAGGGCGGCCACGCACACGAAGTGGTCGTCTGGTACAAGTTGTAGTATTTATTTTGTAGTTTTCAGTTAGACGGACAAAATATCAGCCTTTTATGTAAATTATGTCCCAACAATCCCAGATGCTTCATGTGGCGTTGCTCGATTGCAAGGATATGCCGGTTTTCACTAGGCCAAGGTGGGTAGCACTATTTTTGGGCAATTTTTTGGAATTTCATTTTTATTCTAGTTTCGTTATCATGTTTCATCTTCCTTTGACAATTTTTTTGTTTCCCATCTACTTTATTCATTTTTTACTTTCCTTTAAAAGTTAAATGACATTTTCTAAAAACCGTAACAATTTTAAACTTACATCAAGACTTCTATAAAATATACAACCCTTATTATAAATGTATGACAACTTCTCTATAAATAGGTGTAAGATTACCTGAACATTCTTGAAAAAGTACAAAGATTTTCGTATAAATGCATCATGACTTAAAAAAATGTGTGAACATATTCAGTAAGTATGTGAAATACTTTTTAAATAATATGAATTATTTTCATAAATGTGTGAATTTTCTTAAATTATATGGTTTAATAAACACATGAACACTTTTAAAATGCACGAACATTTCTTAAACATCTATCAACTGTTTATTAAAATGAGTGAATGTTTTATATTTATAGACCATTATTTTAAAAACGCGAAGGGCGTTTGATATGAACACTTTTGAAATGCTTCATCACTTCTTAAATTCATAAATATTTACACGTACATTTGTTTAAAATTATGCCGACACTTTCTCAAAATGTCATAGCATCATTTAAAAAGGTGAAAAAAAAATTTTTGGACCGTCAAATTTACCAGAAATATAAATTTGGTCTCTTATTTTCTATTAGTCAATATTTCATCCCTCATGTTTTAACTGGCAGAATGCCCGTGCGTCGCAACGGGGTGCATTGACTTCTTCTTTTTACTGTCAAAGCACTCTCCTTTTCTTCCTTTCTTCCTTCTCCCAACTAAATATGTCTGCCGGTTGTACGCACGGGCCGGATTTGATTAGGGGGGACCGGATGGGCCCTTTTATCTGATTCAAACGGACATAATTCGGAAAGAATGAATGTTCGTTCGTGCACTGGAGTTAGCCTTTTTTTTAGGGCAAGCAAAGAGCTTTATTACGAAACGTGCTGGGCAAGATCGCCTATTACAAACTCAGCAACATTTGCTGGAAGCACATGATCAGCAACTAGAATATCACCCACTTGACGGGAGAGGCCTAATCTGGCCATATGATGCGCTGGCATATTAGCCTCGCGCTTACAATGGGCAAACCCACATGTGGAGAACCAAAGCCTGGACCGCACCTAAATGCCTTCAATCGCCTGCGCTTGACGTGAACAATCTGGGGCGCGTCTGTTTAGTGCCTGTTCCAGCATTAGAGCGTCCATCTCCACAGTCAACCGCACGACCCCTAGTTCAGCCGCAAGATCCAACGCTTGCTCCACTGCTCTTAACTCGGTGCTGAATGCATCAGCGGTATGACCAAGCCGTCCCGCCCGCGCGGCCACAACCTCACCTATGCTATCCCGGACGACCACGCCCCAGGGTCCCTACCCCCTTCCTCGATAAACGCACCATCGACATTGAATTTTAGAGTCTCCTATGGGGGCGGGATCCAACGTGGGGTGCATGTCGGCGAGGGGGCCATTTTGCAGAAACACACCTGGAATTCTTCGGCCGTGCATGCAGCTCTAATAGCGAACTGCGCGTGCTCCATTGGTTTCTCTCCCTCCCTAACCTTGTTGCGCTAACTCCCCCACTGCCACCACATGACAATGATAACCATCCGGTCCTTTTCGACGAGCTGCCACAAATATTCCAAGGTTGTGTGAATACTATTGCACTCTGTCAGCCGCTGTCTAGCATACTCAAGGCCAAGGCCCCGCCACAACTGCTTAATTTCGTGGCATTCCACAAATAGGTGTTCAGCCGACTCGTTTCTCATATTGCACAAGAAACACTTGTGATCCTCAATTGCCATTTCCCTTCAACAATGAATATCTTTAGTGGCAAGTGTGTTATGCGCAAGACGCCACATAAAATGCCTAACCTTGCCCAGGCATGGCAGTTTCCATATCATCTTCCACTTTGCCTCCCCTCCCCCCTCCAGGTCACCGGCCACCTGAGGAATCCCATCCCCTTCTGCAGCACCGGACTCGGCCAGTGCCCTCTTCAGCTTGTACGACTGCTTGACAGAGAATACACCTTTGGGGTCAAAGTGCCAGGCCAAGAAGTCAACTGCTCCATCTCGTAGAGGCATTTGAAGGATCAACTCCGCATCCTCCTCCCAAAAGATATCTCGGACCAGTTCCGTGTCCCACTTGCCGGTCGATGGATCTATGAGCTCAGAGACCCTGGTCGAAAGATTTCCTCCATGAGGGGTGATCACTTGCCTAGACCAAGCTCTGGGTATCCATGGATCGTCCCAAATGCGAATGCTTGCCCCGTCTCCTACACGCCATATCATCCCTTGCTTGACTAGGTCAATTCCGTAGGTGATGTTGCACCACGCGTAGGACATGTTTGTGATCTGGCCCGCATCCAGAATGGAGCTCTCCGGGTAGTACTTGGCCTTCAAGAGCTGTGCGCACATGCCGTCTGGATTTTCAATCAGACGCCACACTTGCCTCGCAAGCATAGCAATGTTAAAATCATGAACATCTCGGAAACCAAGACCCCCCCTACCCTTCGACCTTGTAAGTTTTTGCCACCCAATCCAGTGGATCTTATTATCCTTATCTTGCTGGCTCCACCAGTACCGCGCAATCATAGAGCTTAGCTCTTCGCAAAAGGACTTGGTGAGGTAGAAAACAGACATTGCAAAGGTTGGAACCGCCTGCGCAACACCCTTAACCAGAATTTCCTTGCCTTGCCGAGATAGAGTCCTCTCATTCCAGCCCTGCATATAGTTCCATATTCGGTCTTTGAGATAAGCAAAAGCCTTCCGTTTAGAACGGCCGATATACACTGGAAGTCCCAGGTATTTCTCATTATACGCCTCACTAGCAATGCCCAAGGCTCCTTTCACATTTCCTTTGGTCTGTTCGGAACAGTTTTTACTAAACATTACTGCCGATTTTTCGTGATTAACGCACTGCCCCGAGCACCTCTCATAGACCTGGAGTATACGTTGCAGTTCCACAGCTTCAGCAGCCCGCGCTCGCATCAGGAGTATCGAATCGTCAGCAAAAAACAGGTGCGAGATGGATGGCGCACCCGGACAGATTTGTATGCCTCCAAACGAACCACGCTGTTGGGACTCATTTAGAAGAGCCGACAGTCCTTTAGCACAAATGGCAAACAGATATGGAGAACTTGCATCGCCTTGCCGGAGCCCTCTAGATGGCACAAATTATTCGGAGAGATCCCCATTTATTTTGATCCTGTACCTCACCGAAGTTACACACTTCATCACAAGCTTGACCCAGCTGCCATGTTCATGGAATTTTTTATGGTGGCCGCCTGTGGGATTTAGAAACAACAAGTGCTTTCGAGGGATCAACCCATCTTTTGAATCGAATCGTGGCACGTAAGGTTCATGGAGGACTTCCGGTTGCTGGTGCAAAGGGCAAAAAGTAGGCTAGTTCCGTTCATTCATACCTTGTTAGATTCCCCATAGGAACCCCCCCCCTTTATTCTTGTGTACACCCATTTGGTCTGCACCTTCTGATCTCCTGAACCCCCCCTCCCCCTCCTCGTGCCTCTCCCCGACACTAACATGTAAATAAATATGACCTTTCTAATTTTCTTATATAAAGTCAGTGGAGAAACTTGTCCACAGTGTTCATAGTTCGCCAAAATAAAATTGCCTCAAGTTTGGAAAGCAATATTCACATACATTATTAGACAGAATTTGAATAAAACGCACATCAGTCCATTTGCGGTCATGTGTTTGAGTTGGCCTTACCACCGTGCCTAACAATCTTGTCGGCCAAGCCGCCAACCGAGCCGTCACAAGCTGTCCACGTTGCCGGGCTGGGCCTGGTTGGTACCATAGCGGTCAGGCTTTACTTCATGCCAGGAAGGACCGCCCTAGATAGGATCTTACTACCGATTGATGGGCAATATGGCAAGTACATTAGTTTAGATTGTTGCTGTCTATAAAGTATGCCTTTTTTCTTTAGAAAAGGAGGATGATCCCCGGCCTCTGCATCTGGGAGATGCATGCGGTCACTTTATTGATTATTCTCGAGGACCTTACAAAGTATTACAACAATATGCTCGAATCCACCATCTTGGCTACATATGCCACTACTCCTATCCATATGATGAAGGGGTGCTAGCTGGGCCAAATACCGAGACCACTCACCTAAGCCTATCATCAAAAGTCAGAAGCCCCAGCCGAGCCACATACCGGATCTGGGGCAAAAACTGGTCTGACGCACTCACAAGTGTCGCTGCCGCCATCCTCCACAGGTCTGTCTTCAGAGCAGATATTGAGGCTTCTATCTTGTCAGGCCACTCTGTCATCGACGCCACCATGACGCCAGACAACTACCTCCTCCTGCGCGAGTCCATCACCGCGCATCGGGCGCCGAGTCTCCACTAGTCGCCGTCATCCGATCTACTGATCTAGGGTTTCCGCCGGAGGTAGCAGATAGAGATCTGGAGCTTCTCCGCAGCGATGCCTTCAAGAAGGTAATGACACAAAAGAGTGCCGCCAACGCCGGTCTTGGCATCAAGCCGAGAACAAGGTTTTCACCTGGATCCGCTCTAAGAATCTCCATCAAGCATCGTGTGCACGGGTCGCCGCCGATCTAAGCCGCCGCACATCGAGCAAGCCGCACCGGGCAGATCCGATCTGTCCGGAGGGCAAACCACGCATGGCCCCGACCCAACCACCAGGCCCTGCATGCCGCCACCGCCGATCCGAGGTCAGATGGTTCGTCGCTGCAGATCCGGCCTCCGCCGCCGAACGCAGCCAAGGCCGCTGCCCGCTACCACTTCAGTTCAAAAAGAGACAGTTAAACGGACACCTTATATGCTGAATAATCTATTTAATTATCTGAAACAATTTACTGCGTCCTTCCGCCTTTTATTTGCTTCACTATACAAAGATGAAGCATGATAAGATGAACGTAAATCTGGGTATATGCTTGGTTAGGCGTGACACTCCATGCGGCCTGTTTAAAACGGGGATGAAATGTCCGAATTGGACAACTCGGAAGAACAAAACTAACTAGCTAAATGCCCGTGCGTTGTCACGAAATAAAAAATAAGAGGTGTATAACAAGATAATTATCTATAATTTATGAACGTGTGCCTGGTCTATAACCTATCACAAAAACAAATATTTTGTTTTTATTGATTTCTTATATATGAACATGCACCGCTCTATTATTCTTTACCTAGCCAAATGTCCCCTGCATACCAGCTTTGAAGAAGAAATTTTGCTCTTTGTAATTTCTCCCTTATGTCTTCATGCCGGAATACTCTTTGTTGCTCTATTTTTTCGAAGTAAATGAAAGGATGATGAAATGTTATCCATGTCGAGAGTGGACCTTCTCCTACACCATCTACACCCTAAAATAGCATGCACATGTCGAGAGGTGTTCGCCACCCTGGCTATCTGAGCCCCTTGGCATCCATTGCAGCAGGTTCCACTAGGAAGGAGAAGATCGTCAAGTCATCTGGCGGCAAGGAGGACCGGCGCCATAGCAGCAGTCCCGCCTACCCGTGGAGGTCGCTCTTACAGATGAAGACTTCATCCATCAAATAGAGATCATGATGGAGATATCGCTCCGTCAGATGCGCCCGGCCCCACCATCACCCTCCCCACTCCGACCGGTCAAGGACGAGCCTTTGTCCCCACCTCCCCCGTGCAACCGCGGCGGCACCCCGTTTGGAGGCCTCGTCAAGGAGGAGCCCATGTCCCCCATGCAACCGCGGCATCCAGATCGGGCGTTGCAAGAAGGAGCAACAGACGTCACCGCCGGCGCATAGCCGGAACACACGCATTGACGAGCCCGCGCCGCCACGCCGCCACATCCTCCATGTCAAGGATGAAGTTCCAGCCGCGATCATGAAGGTGCAAGGCTGCAGCCTCCACTTCCTCGGAGCAGCAGTTCCTCAGGATCAAGGGTCGTCGTGTCAAAGGAGGAGCGCGTGGCGAGGCAATTGGTGTGGTGCGACTGGCCCATCCGACGCTCGCCAAGTCGAACGTGGTGCCGGAATGGGTGTGCAACGCAGCATGGGTACTCGCCCGCTTCGTCACCACAACGGAGACGACCGCTAGACGGCGTTGTCGCCTTGAAAGCCAGATCCGCAAGATCGGCGAGGAGTGGTCGCTTAGCAACTCCTCCACCAATGCCAAGGGCTAAGACACCGCCAGAGCTCTGCGGGAGGCATCGTCATTGGCCTCGGCGGCCCTCGACGCCGCGCAGAAGGAGACGGAGCGTCTCCTCTCTGCAAGTGACAGGTAGTCATCAGACAAGGCTGACGTGGTGGACCTGCGCCCTTCCGCCGTTGGAGGGGCGACGACAACGGCAGTGCAATAGGATAGGGCGGCCAGGCACACGAGGTGGTCGTCTGGTACAAGTTGTAGTATTTATTTTGTAGTTTTCAGTTAGACGGTCAAAATATCAGCCTTTTTATGTAAATTATGTCCCAACAATCCCAGATGCTTCATGTGGCGTTGCTCGATTGCAAGGATATGCCGGTTTTCACTAGGCCAAGGGGGGTAGCACTATTTTTGGGCAATTTTTCGGAATTTCATTTTTATTCTAGTTTCGTTATCATGTTTCATCTTCCTTTGACAATTTTTTTGTTTCCCATCTACTTTATTCATTTTTTACTTTCCTTTAAAATTTAAATGACATTTTCTAAAAAACGTAACAATTTTAAACTTACATCAAGACTTTTATAAAATATACAACCTTTATTATAAATGTATGACAACTTCTCTATAAATAGGTGTAAGATTACCTGAACATTCTTGAAAAAGTACAAAGATTTTCGTATAAATGCATCATGACTTAAAAAAATGTGTGAACATTTTCACAAAGTATGTGAAATACTTTTTAAATAATATGAATTATTTTCATAAATGTGTGAATTTTGTTAAATTATATGGTTTAATAAACACATGAACACTTTTAAAATGCATGAACATTTCTTAAACTTCTATCAACTGTTTATTAAAATGAGTGAATGTTTTATATTTATAGACCATTATTTTAAAAACGCGAAGGGCGTTTGATATGAACACTTTTGAAATGCTTCATCACTTCTTAAATTCATAAATATTTACACGTACATTTGTTTAAAATTATGCCGACACTTTCTCAAAATGTCATAGCATCATTTAAAAAGGTGAAAAAAAAGTTTTTTGGTCCGTCAAATTTACCAGAAATATAAATTTGGTCTCTTATTTTCTATTAGTCGATATTTCATCCCTTATGTTTTAACTGGCAGAATGCCCGTGCATCGCAACGGGGTGCATTGACTTCTTCTTTTTACTGTCAAAGCACTCTCCTTTTCTTCCTTCTCCCAACTAAATATGTCTGCCGGTTGTACGCACGGGCCAGATTTGATTAGGGGGGACCGGATGGGCCCTTTTATCTAATTCAAATGGACATAATTCGGAAAGAATGAATGTTCGTTCGTGCATTGGAGTTAGCCTTTTTTTAGGGCAAGCAAAGAGCTTTATTACGAAATGTGCTGGGCAAGATCGCCCATTACAAACTCAGCAACATTTGCTGGAAGCAGATGATCAGCAACTAGAATATCACCCACTTGACGGGAGAGGCCTAATCTGGCCATATGATGCGCTGGCATATTAGCCTCGCGCTTACAATGGGCAAACCCACATGTGGAGAACCAAAGCCTGGACTGCTCCTAAATGCCTTCAATCGCCTACGCTTGAGGCGAACAATCTGGGGCGCGTCTGTTTAGTGCCTGTTCCAGCATTAGAGCGTCCATCTCCACAGTCAACCGCACGACCCCTAGTTCAACCGAACAATCTGGGACTCGGTGCTGAATGCATCAGCGGTATGATCAAGCCGTCCCGTCCGCGCAGCCACAACCTCACCTATGCTATCCCGGACGACCACTCCCCAGGGTCCCTGCCCCCCTTCCTAGATAAACGCACCATCGACATTGAATTTTAGAGTGTCCTGTGGGGGCGGGATCCAACGTGGGGTGCATGCCGGCGAGGGAGCCATTTTGCAAAAACACACCTGGAATTCTTCGGCCGTGCATGCAGCTCTAATAGCGAACTGCGCGTGCTCCATTGGTTTCTCTCCCTCCCTAACCTTGTTGCGCTGACTCCACCACTGCCCCCACATAACAATGATAACCATCCGGTCCTTTTCGACGAGCTGCCACAAATATTCCAAGGTTGTGTGAATACTATTGCACTCTGTCAGCCGCTGTCTAGCATACTCAAGGCCAAGGCCCTGCCACAACTGCTTAATTTCATGGCATTCCACAAACAGGTGTTCAGCCGACTCGTTTCTCATATTGCACAAGAAACACTTGTGATCCTCAATTGCCATTCCCCTTCAACAAAGAATATATTTAGTGGCAAGTGTGTTATGCGCAAGACGCCACATAAAATGCCTAACCTTGCCCGGGCATGGCAGTTTCCATATCCTCTTCCACTTTGCCTCCCCTCCCCCCTCAAGGTCACCGGCCACCTGAGGAATCCCATCCCTTTGTGCAGCACCAGACTCGGCCAATGCCCTCTTCAGCTTGTACGACTGCTTGACAGAGAATACACCTTTGGGGTCAAAGTGCCTGGCCAAGAAGTCGACTGCTCCATCTCGTAGAGGCATTTGAAGGATCAACTCCGCATCCTCCTCCCAAAAGATATCTCGGACCAGTTCCGTGTCCCACTTGCCGGTCGATGGATCTATGAGCTCAGAGACCCTGGTCGAAAGATTTCCTCCATGAGGGGTGATCACTTGCCTAGACCAAGCTCTGGGTATCCATGGATCGTCCCAAATGCGAATGCTTGCCCCGTCTCCTACACGCCATATCATCCCTTGCTTGACTAGGTCAATTCCGTAGGTGATGTTGCACCACGCATAGGACATGTTTGCGATCTGGCCCGCATCCAGAATGGAGCTCTCCGGGTAGTACTTGGCCTTCAAGAGCTGTGCGCACATGCTGTCTGGATTTTCAATCAGACGCCACACTTGCCTTGCAAGCATAGCAATGTTAAAATCATGAATATCTCGGAAACCCAGACCCCCCCTACCCTTCGACCTTGTAAGTTTTTGCCACCCAATCCAGTGGATCTTATTATCCTTATCTTGCTGGCTCCACCAGTACCGTGCAATCATAGAGCTTAGCTCTTCGAAAAAGGACTTGGTGAGGTAGAAAACAGACATTGCAAAGGTTGGAACCGCCTGGGCAACACACTTAACCAAAATTTCCTTGCCTTGCCGAGGTAGAGTCCTCTCATTCCAGCCCTGCATATAGTTCCATATCCGGCATTTGAGATAAGCAAAAGCCTTCCGTTTAGAACGGCCGATATACACTGGAAGTCCCAGGTATTTCTCATTATACGCCTCACTAGCAATGCCCAAGGCTCCTTTCACATTTCCTTTGGCTGTTCAGAACAGTTTTTACTGAACATTACTGCCGATTTTTCGTGATTAACGCACTGCCCCGAGCACCTCTCATAGACCTGGAGTATACGTTGCAGTTCCACAGCTTCAGCAGCCCGCGCTCGCATCAGGAGTATCGAATCATCAGCAAAAAACAGGTGCGAGATGGATGGCGCACCCGGACAGATTTGTATGCCTCCAAACGAACCACGCTGTTGGGACTCATTTAGAAGAGCTGATACTCCTTCAGCACAAATGGCAAACAGATATGGAGAACTTGCATCGCCTTGCCGGAGCCCTCTAGATGGCACAAATTGTTCGGAGAGATACTCATTTATTTTGATCCTGTACCTCACCGAAGTTACACACTTCATCACAAGCTTGACCCAGCTGCTTGCAAACCCCAATTTATACATCATCACTTCAAGGAAAGCCCACTCTACATGGTCATATGCTTTGCTCATATCCACTTTAACCGCAGCAAACTCTTCCTTCCCTGACCGTTTGTTCATCGGGAAATGTGAGATCCCATATGCCATGAGGATGTTATCAGTTATCAACCGTCCGGGTACAAACATACTCTGATTATCTGAGATGACCTATGGCAGGATAAGCTTGAGGCGATTCGCAATAACTTTGGAGATGATCTTGTACAGGACGCTACAAAAACTTATTGGCCTGAGATCCTTTATCCGTGAAGGGTTTTTTACCTTGGGTATTAGCACCACATGAGTATCATTCCAACCCGCTGGCATCTCTCCACCCTCCAGAACATGTCGCACCTCATGAATGATGTTCCTGCCCATCAACTGCCAATATTTCTTGAAAACCACCGCGGGCATGCCATCCGGCCCAGGTGCTTTGAGGTCTCCAATCTGATCTAGGGCATTTTTGATTTCCATATCCGAGAATGCAGCAGTAATGCTATCATTCATAGCACTCGTCACCTTCACTGGCACAGCCCGGAGGAACTCATCATATTGGCCATTGCCATTAGAGGTGAACAGGTCCTGAAAATAAGACACGACATAGTTAGTGAGCTCTCTTCCTTCCTCTACAACTACTCCATTGGAGTTAGCCTTACCAACGAGCAAACTGATGTTGTCCGCAAGGTCGCCAACCGAGCTGTCACAAGCTTTCCACGGTGCACGGCTGGGCCGGGTTGGTGCCATCAGCGGTCAGGCTTTAATTCACGCCCGAACGGACCGCCCTTGCTAGGATCGGACTACCGATTGATGGCCCTAGGGCAAGTACATCAGTTTAGACGGTTGCTGTCTGCAGAGTACCTGCCACCTAACTTCACAAAGAGACTGCTAAACAGACACATTATCGCTGAGCTAACCTGACTTTCTGAAACAGCTTACTGCATCCTTCTGCCATTTAGTTTCTTCACCTACACAAAGATGAAGCACAAATAAGATGAATGTAAATCAGGGTATATGCCTGGTTAGCTGTGACACTCCAAGCGGGGATTAAAAACAGGGATAAAATGTCCAAATTGGGCAACTGAGAAGAACAAAAACTAACTAGCTAAATGCCCGTCTGTCACCACATATAAAAACTAAGAGATGTATAACAAGATTATTTAACTATAATTTATATTTTGTGAATATTTTCCTTATCTGTAACCTATCACAAAAACAAATATCTTGTTTCTATTGATTTCCTATATATGAGGATCCACATGCACCCATCTATTCTTCTTTGCCCCAGACAAATGTCCCCTTACTCACCCGCTTTAGAGAAGATATTTTGCTCCTTGTCCTTCCTTCCTTATGTCTTAAAACTCTTTGTTGCTCTATCGCTGTTTCAAAATAAATAAAAGGGTGGTGAAAAAAAAATCGATGTCGAGACCGCACCTTCTCCTACACCATCTACACCCTAAAAGAGCGGGCACATGTCGAGAGGTGGTCGCCGCCCTTGCTCTCCGGGCCCCTTGGCATCCACGGTGGACGGCTCCTGCAGCAAGGTGGACCGTGCGCCATCGCAGCAGCCCCGCCTCCTCGCGGAGGCTGCTCTGACCGACGAATACTTCGTCCGTCAAATGTAGATCATGATGGAGTAATCGTGCCTAGGTGCCCACGTCCCCCTGCAACAGCGACATCCAGATCGGGCGTTGTGTGAAGGAGGAACCGGTGCCGGGCTCGTGCATTGATGGGCCCGTGCCGACGTCCCACTGCAACCGCCTAGTCTAGGATGAGCTTCTGCCTGAGATCAGGAAGGCGCGAGGCCGCATACTCCGTTACCTCTGAGGCGGCGGTCCCTCGGGATTGAGGGTCGTCGTGTCGGAGGAGGAGCGTCAGGCAAGGCAGCAGGCATGGTACAACTGCCGTCGTCGTTCTCCAAGTCCGACGCGCCGTCTGAATGGGTGTGCAGTGACGTAGGCCTCGCCGCCGCGTGGGCCCTCGGCCGCTCTGTCACCACCACAAAGATGGTCATGAGGCGCCATCGTCGCCTTGACAGCAAAACCGACAAGATCGACGAGAAGTGGTCGCTTATCGACTCCTACGCCAATGCCAGAGGCTACGCCGCCGCCAGAGCTCTGCGGGAACCATCGGCATTGTCCTCAGCGGCCACCCGCACCACGCAGAAGGAGGCGGAGCGGCTCCTCTGCGAGCGGCATGCAGTTGCCACAGAAGGCTGCAGTGGCAGATCGGCGCCTTTCTACCACTGGTGGGACGATGACAATGGCATGGACCGCGACAGTGGTGTGGCAGGGCAGGGCAGCCACATATACAAGATGGTTGTCCCGTACAAGTTGTTGGATTTTTTCTTCTAACTTTTAGTTATAGGGTCGAAGTATCAGTCTTTTTATGTAAATTATGTCCCAACAAGCTCAGAAGCTTCATCCGTTTTTGCTTGCTTGCAAGGATAGGCCGCTTTTCCGTGGGGTAAGATGGGTAGCACTGTCTTTAGGCATTTTTTTTAGGATTTTCATGTTTCTTTTCTAGTTTTTTTATATTTCATTTTCCTTTGACATATTTTGTTTTCCATCTGCTTTATTCATTTTTTTCCTTTAAATTTACCTGACATTTTCTGAAACCCCCAACAATTCTAAAAACTTACATAAACACTTTGATAAAATATGCATACCTGAGGGAGTTCCGGATTAGGGGGTGTTCGGGTAGCCGGACTATACCTTCAGCCGGACTCCAGGACTATGAAGATACAAGATTAAAAACTTCGTCCCGTGTCCGGATGGGACTTTCCTTGGTGTGGAAGGCAAGCTTGGCGATGCGGATATTCAAGATATCCTACCATTGTAACCGACTCTGTTTAACCCTAACCCTATCCGGTGTCTATAAACCGGAGGGTTCTAGTCTACAACAATCATACCATAGGCTAGCTTCTAGGGTTTAGCCTCCTTAATCTCGTGGTAGATCTACTCTTGTACTACCCATATCATCAATATTAATCAAGCATGATTAGAGTTGTACCTCCATCGAGAGGGCCCGAACCTGGGTAAAAACATCGTGTCCCTTGTCTCCTGTTACCATCCGACCTAGACGCACAGTTCGGGACCCCCTACCCAAGATCCGCCGGTTTTGACACCGACATTGGTGCTTTCATTGAGAGTTCCTCTGTGTCGTCGCAATCAGGAAGGATGCCTGTTCCCGTCTTTAAAGACGACGCCGTTACTAAGGGAGCCTTGGCTGTCGGCCAAACCCTCCGGCTAGGTGGTTTTCTCATGACCGCCTGTTCGGCCGTTGCGCCGACGGTGACCTCTCGGGTCATCGAAAGCAACCTTCACGTCAGCTCGGAGCTTGTCGAGCAGCTAGATCCGATGGAGCTCTATTCTGTAAACGAGCTCTTGGATCGCATCGCTGCCCTGGGGGTCACTACGGATTATGACCAGGTTGCGCTTAAACCCGATCTAAGAGAAATTACCTCTCCCCAGGTCACCCACCACGTTGCCGTGGTAGAGGCGCAGTGCCGCGACCCTTCATCTATTTGAAGGACTAGCTACATCCGAATTCCCGACCCCTCCAAGCCGGATACCCGCGGAGGGGAGGATGTAACTCAAGACCTCAGCTTAGAATCAGGCAGCGGGCTAGATTCATTGGACAACATCCAAGAGTCCGAACTTCAGGGTTTGGAAGCTCTTCGGTCTCCGAATCTTAGATTGGGTGAGGTTTCAGATTCAACGCCACCCGCCCACCCGAACATAAGCGATCTTTCCCAAATCAGGCAAAAGCCCGAGGAAACAGTACATCATTACTGGGCCAGATTCCCCCTGGTTATGAACAGGATAAAGGATTGCCACGAGGGAGATGCAATTTCAATCTTCTGCAGTAATTGCACGGACGAGGGAATCCTTAACGCCATAAGTCGTCGTAATATTACACGCTTCGCTGACTTGGCGTCCATAGTACAAAATTACTGTGCGATGGAAAGTGCCCGGAAAACCGAAATAAAATTTTGGGATAATCCGGCCTTGAATAGCAATCCCGTCCGAACTAAGAGGGTGCATCATCGTAAGACACCCGGGTTAAATACCACAAAGCCAAAACCCTCTACAGGGAAAGGAACCGTACTGGAAAGGTGGCTTGATGGACCCTGTAAAATCCACAGTACAGAGGACGCCACA
>NW_024120930.1:0-24242 GCF_003073215.2 Triticum urartu
TCCATCGCCTTTCCCTCGCAAAGCTCCTCGCGAGCCGGACCACGCAAAGCACGCGCTAGCACTACGCCTGGTGCTCACCCCTTGTGGGGCCCCCTCAAACGGGGCGATAAGCTTCGCAGGATTCTCAGGAACTCATCGCCTCACGATCCAGCCCTAAGTTGGCGCTGACTAAGGTAAACCACGTCGGGAAACTCACCCCCAGCTTCATGAGCTCACAAGGACACATACCCACATCGCATAGGAAAGTAAAAACTGCGATTTGCTTACACAAGGGGCTCCCCCTCTCAAAATGCTCTTACAAGTTCTCCAAGGGCCACGCCCGAGTTTTGCATGTAGAATAAAACAACAGGAGAATATGGGATCAGCCAGAGACATCGCTCGCTGCATCATCCACGGACGCGTCACTCGCATCATCATCATCTCCGTCAGAATCGTCGCCACCGTCGGTGACGACCCCATCGCCGTCGTTGACCACGTCACCTTCGTCTGCGACGACCACCACCCCATCATTCTCCGAGATGCCAGGAAGCGAGGGAATCATCACGGTCCCACGTGAAGAAAGGGATGCGGTGTGCTCCCTTGAGTGTGCCTTCCAAGCCACAACAATCGACAACCTTGACAGCAGAAGTGAAGGCCCTCCGGAGACCATCCCCAAGAAGAAGCTACCGCGCCGCGCAGGAGGAAGATGGCGTCGCGTCAGGAGCCTCGTCAGGATCAGCGCCCTCTCCAGGGGCGGCTCCCTCCACCGCATAGGAAAGTGCGCCCGGCGCCCTCCTCAGGCAGGACTCGGGGGCTCCCTCCTGGAGAGCCTCAGACCTTCCCAACCTCACGAGGGAGACGCTTGGGCACCACTTGGAAGTGTGCTTCATGGCGCACTTTCCTCAGGAGAGCAAAGGGCAAGGAGTGCCCACCACCCAGGAGTTCATCACCAAGACCACCCAAGAGCTACAAGACGCGAGAGCCATGTGCGGCAATAGCCGCTCACCGAGCGCGGCTCACCATCCAGGCGAGGGTGCTGAACTGCGCGTCTGCATCGACATCCCAGGGCTCAACAGGGCCGCATCTAAGGAACGCTTCTGGCCATCACGTGTGGGCCGCTGTGAGGGTCCACCACACGGCTACGTTCGCATGCCCTTCGGCTTGCCGAGTGTGGCGTCGGCTTACCAACGCAACCTGCCGTGTGTACTGGCGGCTCAGGAGGCCAGGTGCCACGCAGTCCTGGAAGAGATGGCGACGGTCTTCAGGGAACCTCCTGAGCC
Organism: Triticum urartu; assembly: GCF_003073215.2. NCBI lineage: Eukaryota > Viridiplantae > Streptophyta > Magnoliopsida > Poales > Poaceae > Triticum > Triticum urartu. The sequence continues at coordinate 1,260 of NW_024120930.1, forward strand.
CCCAGAGCCTCCCGAGGCTCAGGGTCCCGGTGGCTCATGAGGAGCCATTCCTTCAACGCGTGGCTTCAGCTGCACCAACTCCACTTCGTCTACAGAACCAGGTGACATCTTCCAAGTTCATTTAAGCCGGGAGCGCCCCTCGGGCTGCATTATTCCCAGGCCACATGGGTCCGTCCCTGTGGCATGTATCCCTTTGCTTATGTCTTAGCTTACCTTGTTGGGGGCGCCCCTCGGGCTGCATCATCCCCACGCCGCTCGGGCCAGACCCAGTGGCGTGTATCTTCCTGCATTTACCCAAGATGATCTGCTCTTCATGATTAATCTGCCAACTGCTATCACCTGCTCGATCATCGCCTCCCTCGGGGCCTCTACACAGGCACGGCGCTGGTGCATGGGTCCGTCCCTGCCACGACCGACAAATCTGAGTGGTCGAGCTATGGCTCGCGGCACGCGCCGCGCATGTCACCTCACCAGGCCCTCAGTGCCTTCGCTTCATCTGGCCCAACCAGTGGCAGGCAGGCGGCAGTAACGGCAAACCATGTTTCTTCTTGTGCCTGTCCATAGGGACCCCGCGGGAAGGATAGCAGGCAGCACTGCGAGTCTCCTTTTCTCTCGTGCGATTCGCTTGCGCGTTAAAAGGGGGCTCCTGAGCATCGCGACTCAGGAGCTCTTACTGTCTCTCTAGCCCTCACCCCTGGCCTTGACCACGGCATCGCGACTTGGCATACCAGTGGCGGCTGAGCTTGCTCGAGGGACGGGACCTGAGGACGTAGAGCATTAAGAAGAGCTCGGGAGAAGGAAAACTCATACAGACCAGCCTAGCTATGTCGCATAAGTTGGGCGCAGCCCTAGCGCAACACCAGGAATCACCGCGAACTCAGCAAGATAAGTCTCGTCCTCGGATCGGCTAAATATTTGGGCCTAGTAGTCGCTCACACCATGCCACAACCCCGTTGCGGCCAAGTCATCTTCCTTTCTTTCCTTACCATGGCCGCTTGGGCGCTAAGGGGGACCTCCTGAGCATTGCGCCTCAGGGGCTCTTACTGGACCTCGGGCCGCGCACCTCCTGGCCTTGACCACGGCATTGCGACCTGGCATACCAGCGACGGCTATAGCCGCCTTGGAACCGGGACCCGTCAGCGTAGAGCAACAAGCTATCGCGAGGAAAAAAAGGAGGGACCGAACCTTGACGGGACACGCGTTCATCAAATCTTCATAACAAGGAAGATAACACTACAAGAAATCTGTTAATACATGACGGTTCTGTTCCGTCATGCATCAATAGAAATTTGTCATGCATGCCTATTCATGACGGACTCGAAATCTGCCAAGTCATCTTCCTTTCTTTCCTTACCATGGCCGCTTGGGCGCTAAGGGGGACCTCCTGAGCATTGCGCCTCAGGGGCTCTTACTGGACCTCGGGCCGCGCACCTCCTGGCCTTGACCACGGCATTGCGACCTGGCATACCAGCGACGGCTATAGCCGCCTTGGAACCGGGACCCGTCAGCGTAGAGCAACAAGCTATCGCGAGGAAAAAAAGGAGGGACCGAACCTTGACGGGACACGCGTTCATCAAATCTTCATAACAAGGAAGATAACACTACAAGAAATCTGTTAATACATGACGGTTCTGTTCCGTCATGCATCAATAGAAATTTGTCATGCATGCCTATTCATGACGGACTCGAAATCTGTCATGTATATCGCGTCATAATTTGACATCATACCGTCCTTGACGGTTCTCGACCGTCATGGATCTGCCCCAGGAATGCTTAACTGGCGTGCTTGTAATGGTGTTAACATGTTTGTCATGTCATCATTTGACATGGCAGCCCATGTAGGAATCGGCCCAATGGTCCATCAAATTTTGACCAGGTCCAAGAGTGACAGCCCATGTAGCAATCAACCCAATTAAAAATTTGGCCCATTAAACTATGGTCGGTCCAAGGCCCACCCGAATCCTATCACATTTCCCTTCTCTTGGTCCATGAAAATTTTCTATCTGAAAGAAATATATGCTCATTTCATTAAATAAAATGAAGTTACATAAACAATCCCGGAAATACACCTGTACACGAGCAAAAAGATCCCTAAAAACTTAAAATTACAAACATCTCCTAGAGAACCCAAAACTACTCTCCAGCTCCTGAAACGCCGCCGGCGCTCGCCATACGCAAACTAGGGTTAATGCTCGTGCCTGGGAGACACCATTTTCGCAAGCATATCTCCTCGAGCCATCCTTCTGAACCACACTCTGTCTCCATCGACGAAGAGTCTATGAACGTGTGCTACCTGCATGTTAAGAAGCCCTAAGAATGGTTAAAAAACAATAATGAAAAGCATGGGAAAATGAAAAGAAACAGGGGAGAGACCTGGTGGCCTGGTGGGATCCTGCCGGTCCGATACGGCAGAACTCGACGAGGCACGCCGTCAGTGGAGGTTGAAGTGGGACCTCCCGCACCTCGTAGTCATCGCGCCCGACCCATCCAACCTCCGCACGCCCACGAGGCCACGAGGGACCTGGTCGTCGGCGCCGCGTGCACTGCAGGTCCGCCTTCAGGAGCGTTGCCACCTGTGAGACGATGCTAACGTCGCGGCGGCAGATGGTCGTTGCGCGATGTAGAGGGGAAGATGGTCGTGGATGAAGAGGTCGCGGCGGCTACCAACGCGATGGTTGCGGGATGCAGAGGGGAGGATGGCCATGGATGGCGAGGTTGCGGCGGCTGCCACCCTTTTCCTTGCTGTAGTGGAGGCGGCCATGGACGGGTAAGGTGGCAGACTAGTGGTGGTGGGTGGAGGATCTGGAAGGGGCGACTGAGATCCACTTCCTCCTGGTGGAAGAGAAGCGGGCGTCTCGTGGTGGACAGAAGAAAACACAAGCAAGAGGGGAGGTTTCCTTGCCGTTGGATCTCAGGGGAATAGACGGTTTGGATCTGCGATCCATGGGATGCGTACATCAACCAATCACAACGCAGCTTTGCCCTCACACTGGATCGCCACTTCGGCTGGAAACTCTTGTGGGCCTCTGTTGATAGTGAGGCCGGCCACGAATTCATTTTTTTTCAATTATTCAAATAACCAAATAAGGCATCCTTTTAGAGTAACTTCGAAAACCTAAAAAAAAGAGTAACTTTGAAAAAGAATTATCATATACTCCATCCGTCCCGTAATATATGAGCATTTTTTTACACTAGTGTAGTGTCAAAAATGCTCTTATATTACAGAACGAAGGGAGTATATCAAAATAAAATTTTAATGTAAGATTCTACATGCAAGTTGTTTTCTAGGATACTCCATAAAATGAATTTCCGCGTATCCACTGAAACTAATTCCAGTTTGACCTACATATATATCAAGTAAGGTCGAAAACATTGCCGGTCGTTTCCTCTAGAAATGATATATTCTTACTGGTGTATCTTTGAGTGTAGAAAAAGTTTCATTGTCAAACGAGGTACCAACTAGAAATACAATCATGATACACAATAATTGTGTGTGCTTGTGGTATGGAATGAATATATATAATTGATGTTACATTTCCTTTTTTTTTAAATCCACACAAATTTCAAAAAAGTTCATGTTTACCCCTTCAACCTAAAATATAATGAGATTGAATAAAATTTAAAATACTGATTTTATTTGTTAAAAAGTAAATGTAAAAATAAACATGAACTAGTTAAAGGAAAATAAAATAAGAAACCAAGTAGAATATGCATTAAGAAAATCCCTAGAAGATACAATATGTATAAAAATAGTAACATGCAGTACTGGGCCAGCCCACGTGCTTGTGTATATGTAGTCTTAAAAAGGTACGTGCATTGCCGCTAGTTGGTCTGTTAGCTTGCACCGCTCTAACATAACATGTATTGTCCCTCAAAAAAAATATAACATGTACTTCCTCTGTTCCTATGAAGGGAGTATGTCTTAGACTCGAATCTCCTCCTACACCCCAATTTTCAAAATTATTTTCTCTTTGTCATATACTGACATGTGGGACCTGCACTTATACTATCCACTGACGTGCCAACGGGCTGGGTTGTAGGGAGTTGTGTTAATATGCATGATTATTTGTAAATAACTCCCGTATGAGTCACACTGTCAGTCCAGTCATAAGCATGCAGTTATGTGATTTTTTTAGGCAAAATTATGTGTATATACTTAAAGTAAAATGATTAGATTCGGGAGGTTCTTTTTTTCCTTTTAAAAATTATTTTTAAAATTCTCGTGATGTTTCTTGTGTTCTCTTTGTATGGCCCATATGTCAATCTGAATCGAACCTTTTTACCATAAGTATATACACATAACTTGCGGCCGAGATTAAGGCTCTCTTTTTATTTTTTAAATTCTTTTTTATGACTGCATCCTTTTTATTTTTATTTTTTTATTACTGCATCACACTGACATATGGGCCGTTCAAGGGGAATAAAAGACACATCAGCACAAGTCATTCTTGATGCTTCAGACATTGTGTATAAAAAAAGAAAGGCTAGACACAACTCCCCAATTTGTGACGGTTTCTGTGACGGTCCCTCTAGGCCTGTCATAAGTGGGCTACTGTTTTGGGCCCTAATCTCGCTTTGCTGATCCATGACGATTTCTGTGACGGTCCCCTAGGACGTCATGAGGAATCCGTCACAGATTAACAAGTTTCTTGTAGTGTAAGTACAAAGGCATTGCAGATCCTTACATGCCCCCACGGGGTGATTCATGATTCTTCACAGGAAACAAAAGCTGATGCTAAGGGGAATCCTATCTACATCCTTCTGTGGCGGACGCCATCATCAACAGTGGGCCACGGGAGGCCAGCGCCAACCCCATCCAGATCAGCGGCGACGCCGACTGGACGCCGCAGCCCTGCTCCGAGCGCGACGAGAGCTCGGGGGCACGTAGCTGTTGTTGCTCGTCTCCGGAGTCTCGTAGAGCTCAGGAGAGCTGCTGGACTCCCAAGGGTTGCTGTTGCTGGAGTGGACGCGAGCAGAGTGCGCATCAGCCTCGCGTTCTTCTCCGGAGCAACACTCGAGGCGACGGCCCTCGGCGTCGAAGACCTTGAAGAAAAGCGTGGAGGTGCCGTCGTACTCGAAGTGGACCGCGAGGGCGCCCCTCACACGACAGACCCGTGCGACCTCGCCCCAGCCGCGAGTCATGAAGATCTTGCCAGTGGGGACCGCTTCGATCTTCGCTCCGATCGCCGGAGCGCTGCAGTCGGCGTGCTGCAGCCAGAGCTCAAGAGGCCCCCTCGGTGGCATCACGTCGGAGTAGAACCGCGGGAAGCGGATCCAGGAGCTCGGGGGCGTCGGCGCCCACAGCACCAACTCGCGCGAGGAGTCTACGGCGTGGACGACACGCGTCGCCGTGGCGCGGCGACCCCGGATGCAGCATGGGCGGCGCTGCTCATCACTTCGTCCTCCCGAGCCCTCGGCTTGGGCGTACAGGGGTAGCGGGTACCCCGGTGGAGGCCGCTCGCACCAAGGCCTCACCACCACCTGCATCGCCGCTTCGTCACGGCGATGGATCGACCTCTTCTTCGGCGAGAGTAGCTCCGGGACATCCCGGGGGGCTTTCCCCTTCTCTTCGGCGGAGAACCTTATGATAGGCGAGCAAGCGAGGAAGAGATGGGCAATGGGGGCTCCGCCCCCCTCCCCATTTATAGCAAGAGAAGGCCAACCGGCATCTCCCACGATCACAGGTAATGATGGTTTCCCTTGCATGTCGTAGGGACTTGTCAAGTCATGCAGTCGTCGAGGCAGCATGGGGAAGAGGAGACGCCCATGTCCAATCAACCACCACATGTCAACCGACAACGCAGGCTTTTGGGGCCCACGGTGCTCCGAACTTGATCCATGGCTTCGCCACGAAGCCAAGCCCGAGTGCACCTTGGGCTCGGGGGCTACTGTCGGTGTTCTGGGAACGGGGGTCCCCAGACTTGCCTGCCTGCGGCCCACGGTGTGGCCAAGCAGCAGGCCGTATGGCCCATCTTCATCAACAAAGCATCTGAGACCCTTGCGAGGGTCCAAGCCTCACGAGGCGGACGACGCAAGACCTCCTCTGGAGCGGTCTGGTCAGGTAGGCTCGCGAGGAGCGAAGATATCAAGGCAAGGCGAACCTCACGAGGCTCTCGTGACGTGAGCCATGACGATCGACACCAGGCGGGCGCCAGTGCGTGCAGCGTCCTTGTTTCCTCTTTGGTGCAAAGGAGGCAAGCGTAGCCGCGGAGTACCGAGGCATCAGGCAAAGGTTGCCATTTCGGTGCAACAAGACCAAGACCATGGACTGCAAGACGGAGGTCATCGTGGAGCCCAAGACGGCGTCACCACCAGAGCTTTGTGCAGGCGAAGACTACTTTTGTCAGGATGGCTCGGACTAACTGTCCCCTTTCAAATTAGCCCGCCATTGTTGGCTCCCTTCCCGCTCGATATTTGGGAAGAGGACCAGGGCCTCTATAAATAAGACTAGCCACCACAGTGGAGGATGATCTCATCTTAGCTTGAGGGAACCTACACACCACAAGTTCATACACACAGGAACACCTCAACCTCAGGAGGCTGTTGTTCCTTTATATTGTTCATCATCAGCCCAAGATGCAATCCACCACCACCACACTGGAGTAGGGTATTACACCACAACGGTGGCCCGAACCAGTATAAACCCCGTGTCTTTCTGTGTTGTGAGTTCGTCGAGTTCGTCCACGAGATCTAGCGAGCTAGAGCGTAGATCGGTAGGAGGGAAAGACTTCGCGCACACCCCAGTGTTCGAACCTTAAGGGTTAGCCGGAGCCCCACATACGACACCGACTATATTAACAAAGCCCGCGATACATCAAGACCGTGGCATCTCAAGAACACGGGAGAGAGAGATTAAACACATAGCTATTGGTACAAACCCTCGACCCCGAGGGTGGACTACTCCCTCCTCATCATGGTGGCCGCCGAGATGATGAAGATGGCCACCGGTGATGATTCCCCCCTTAGTCGGAGTGCCGGAACGGTGTCTAGATTGGTTTCTCATGGATACAGAGCCTTGCGGCGGCGGAACTTCTAATCTAGGGTTACCCCCAGGGTTTTTGGAATATTTGGTGATTTATAGGGCTAAGAGGGGGTGCGGGAGGCCACCGAGGTGGGCACAACCCACCTGGGCGTGCCTGGGCCCCCAGGCGTGCCCTGGTGGGTTGTGCCCCCCTCAGGGCACCCCCAGGTGCTGCTCTAGCCCACCGTATGTCTTCTTGTCCATTAAAAATCCACAAAAAGTTTCGTGGTGTTTGAACTCCGTTTGATATTGATTTCCTGGGATGTAAAAAACAAGCAAAAAACAGCAACTGGTACTAGGTCAATAGGTTAGTCCCAAAAAATGATATAAAGTTTCTATAAAATGATTATAAAACATCCAAGAATGATAATATAACAACATGGATACTTCATAAATTATAGATACGTTGGAGATGTATCAGCATCCCCGAGCTTAATTCCTACTCGTTCTCGAGTAGTTAAATGCTAAAAGAAATAATTTATGAAGTGTGAATGCTAGCAAAGTGCACAAGTTTGATCAATGACAATTTCAATCACTTTTCCTAGCATCATAACATCAATTCTTTCTTATAAAACTTATTATGTTAAAGTAGCAACCAATTCACATGTTAAGGTTCAAACAATGAATTCTCTTGAAACTCAACAACCTATATTCTCAGTCACCAAGCAATTGCAATTCAACTTATTCAACAACGTTTAAGTAAGAGCTCCACATACTCAACCATAATATAGTATTCTATGATTGCTAACACTCACAACATACACATGAGCAAAACGTTTCAACCGGACACATAGAAAGAGAGGGGCTTATAATTTTGCCTTCCAACGTATTCACCTCAAGGGTGATGTCAACAATAATAACTCATGCTACCCATATCCAACTAGATATATGTTCCTAGATCTTTCCTCACCACATGATGCTTGCCAAAAGAGAAAAATAAAAGGGAATGGAGAGAAAAACTTTTACTCTTGCATGGAAGTAAATACATAAAAGTAAAAGGTAGGCCCTTCACAGAGGGAAGCAGAGGTTGCCATGCGCTTTTTGTTTGTATGCTCAACCCTTTAGTGCAACAAAACGTCACGTTATATTGCCCCTTATGATCGCAACCTTTATTATGCAGTCTATCGCTTTTATTCTTTGCCATCACAAGTTCGTACAACGCTCAATTTTCTCTTACACTAAATGATCTAACACTTTTAGAAGCAATTTTTATTGCCTTATTGCACCGATGACAACTTACTTGAAGGATCTTACTCAATCCTTAGGTAGGTATGGCGGACTCTTGAAAATAAGATTTAGGTTTAAGGGTTTTTGGATGCACAAGTAGTATCTCTACCTGGTGCGGAATTTTTGGCTAGCAAAGATGGGGGGCAAGCACCACATGTTGAAGGATCTATGACAATATAACTTATATGTGAATATGAACAAACATAAATCATTACGTTGTCTTCCTTGACCAACATCAACCATTTTGGCATATAATATTTTGATGGGGGCTCACAATCACAAAATATTTCCAAGATAGTGTATTTGCATGTGAAAGTTCTCTTCCTTATAGTAATCATTCATGAATTGCTTGTATGACCAATATTGTGATTGTCAAGCTTCAAAAGATTTCACTTTCTAAACCCAATGTGAAGCTACCACTAGGCATGATATAATTTCAACTTCATGATATTCAATTCATTCAACAATTTACTCATAGGATATAAGTGAAGAACAAGAGTAAATGAAAAGCTACTCCAAAAATATATAGGTGAAGATCAAGCAAGTAGTTATGTAAATGGGTAGCTATTTGAGGACTCTCTTTTATTTAAAAACTTTCAGATCTAAGTGTTTTATTAAAGCAGCAAGCAGAAAGTAAAACAAGATAAAATGACAATCAAAGAATAGCACACATCATGTGAAGAAGCAAAAACTTAGGCTCAATCGATACTAACGATAATTGTTGAAGAAGAAAGGTGGGATGCCTACCGGGGCATTCCCCAAGCTTAGATGCTCGAGACTTCTTGAAATATTATCTCGGGGTGCCTTGGGCATCCCCAAGCTTGAGCTTTTGTGTCTCCTTAGTTCCTCTCATATCACGGTTTTTATAAATCTCAAAAGCTTCATCCACACAAAACTCAACAAGAACTCGTGAGATAAGTTAGTATAAATCAATGCAAAACCTTATCATTCTCTACTGTAGCAAATCACCAAAATTATTATTCAACATTGCATACTAAATGCTTCTGCATATTACCGAAAAAGGCTTTCGCCCCGCTTTACCAAAAAAGGCATACTAAATGCCTCTGCATATTTAATACTCATATCCTCAAATAGAATCATTAAACAAGCAAATGTATGCAAACAATGCAAACATAACAGCAATCTGCCAAAACAGTACAGTCGCTAAAGAATGCAAGAGTATCAATACTTCTTTAACTCCAAAAATTATGAAAATTTACCACACTGTAGAAAATTTATCAGAGTTATCTTTCAAAAAGTTTCAACATTTTACCATATTCTAACTTTTCTCGGGAATTTTTGCAATATCGATAAACTTTCTGTTTTGAAACAGCAACATGTATACTTGCAAAATAAGTATGGTAAAGGCTATCCTTGACATTTTTATTGAAAAGAAACATGAAAAACATTATTATAAATAACATCAATAAAATCCTAACAAAATAAAATGACGCTCCAAGCAAAACACATATCATCCAACAAATAAAAATATAGGTCCAAGTGAGGTTACCGATATTGTTGGAGACGAAAGAGGGGATGCCTTCCGGGGCATGCCCAAGCTTAGTTGCTTGGATCTTCCTTGAATACTAACTTGGGGTGCCTTGGGAATCCCCAAGATTAGGGTCTTGTCACTCCTTATTCTCCCCATATCGATGTCTCACCCAAAACTTGAAAACTTCAATCACACAAAACTTAACGGAACTCCGTGAGATAGGTTAGTATGATAAAGAGCAAACCATTTCACTTTGGTACTGTCAAATACAAGATTCATAGTTGTTCTCACACAATGCCTACTGTACCTCATCATTTTCACAATTTATATTGAGCAATATAAGCCATAGAAACTAGAAAACAAGCAAACTATGCATTGAAAACAGAATCTGTCAAAAACAGAACAGTCCGTAGTAATCTGTACTCCAACCATACTTCTAATACTCCAATTTTTTTGAAAAATTAGGACAACCTGGTCAATTTGTCTACTAATCTTGTTCAAAAAGAATCAGTATTTATGATGCTTCTATTAAAAAGTAGAATTATTTTCCTGAGCGCAAAAGTTTCTATTTTTCAGCAAGATCAAATCAACTATCACCGTAAGCCGTCCCAAAGGTCTTACTTGGCACTTTATTGAAACACCAGCTATAAAACATCATTACTACAGTAGCCTAATCATGTGAACACACAAAAACAGTAGGTAAAAGTGTTGGTTTGTATCCCAACAAGCGCCTTTCTTTAGTGCCTATTTAGCTAGGCATGATGATTTCAATGATGCTCACATAAAAGATAAGAATTGAAACATAACAAGAGCATCATGAAGCATATGACTAGAACATTTAAGTCTAAACCACTTCCTATGCATAGGGATTTTGTGAGCAAATAACTTATGGGAACAAGAATCAACTAGCATAGGAAGGGAAAACATGGATAACTTCAAAACTTTCAACATATAGAGAGGAAACTTGATATTATTGCAATATGTAAAAGCATAATTTCCTCCCTCATAATAATTTTCAGTAGCATAATAAAGAAATTCAACAATATAATCATCACATAAAGCATTCTTTTCATTACACAAAATCATAGATAACTTATTACTCTCCACATAAGCAAATTTCTTCTCATCAATAGTAGTGGGAGCAAACTCAACAAGATAACTATCATGAGAGTGAAAATTAAAATCATGATGACAAGTTTCATGGTTATCATTATTGTTTATAGCATACATGTCATCAGCATAATCATCATAGATATCAATCTTGTTCTCATATTCAATTTAAGCCTCATCCAAAATGGTGGATTCATCATTAAATAAAGTCATGACCTCTCCGAATCCACTTTCATCATTATAATCATCATAAATAGGAGGCATGCAATCATTATAACAAATTTGCACATCAAATCTTGGGGGACTAAAAATATCATCTTAATCAAACATAGCATCCCCAAGCTTATGGCTTTGCATATCATTAGCATCATGGATATTCAAAGAATTCATAATAACAACATTGCAACAATGCTCATCATTTATACCAAACATTCTATTGAATTCTTCTTCTATCAATTGAGCACAATTTTCCTTTCCATCATTTTAAAGAAAGACATTATAAAGATGAATAATATGATGCAACCTCAATTCCATTTTTTTTGTAGTTTCCTTTTTATAAACCAAACTAGTGATAAAACAACAAACTAAAAGATTTGATTGCAAGATCTAAAGATATACCTTCAAGCACTCACCTCCCCGACAACGGCGCCAGAAAAGAGCTTCGTTGACAGGGAGTGAGTGCCGCTTGCCTAACCTCCCCGGCAACGGTGCCAGAAAAGAGCTTCGTTGACGGGATGTGAGTTCCACTAACCTAACCTCCCTGGCAACGGCGCCAGAAAAGAGCTTGATGTCTACTACGCAACTTTATTCTTGTAGACACGTGTTGGGCCTCCAAGTGTAGAGTTTTGTAGGACAGTAGCAATTTTCCCTCAAGTGGATGACCTAAGGTTTATCAATCCGTGGGAGGCGTAGGATGAAGATGGTCTCTCTCAAACAACCCTGCAACCAAATAATAAAAAGTCTCTTGTGTCCCCAACACACCAAATACAATGGTAACTTGTATAGGTGCACTAGTTCGGTGAAGAGATGGTGATACAAGTGTTATATGGGTAGTAGATATTGATTTTTGTAATAAGAATAGTAAAACACAACAAGGTAGCAATTGATAAAATGGAGCACAAACGGTATTGCAATGCTTGAAAATGAGGCCTAGGGTCCGTACTTTCACTAGTGTAATCTCTCAACAATTCTAATATAATTGGATCATATAACCATCCCTCAAAGTGCGATGAAGAATCACTCCAAAGTTCCTATCTAGCGGAGAACATAAGAAGAAATTATTTCTAGGGTACGAAACCACCTCGAAGCTATTCTTTCCGATCAATCTAGCAAAGAGTTCCTAATAAAATAACACCAAATAATTTCAGATTCATAATACTCAATCTAGCACAAAGAACCTCAAAGAGTACCCCAAGATTTCTACCGGAGAAACAAAGACAAGAACGTGCATCAACCCCTATGCGTAGATTACCCCAATGTCACCTTGGGAATGTGCGAGTTGAGTGCCAAAACATATATCAAGTGAATCAATATGATACCCAATTGTCACCACGAGTATTTATTTGCAAGACATATATCAAGTGCTCTCAAATCCATAGAAGTATTCAATCCGATAAAACGAAATCTCAAAGGGAAAACTCAATTCATCACAACAAGATAGATAGGGAAAAACACCATATGATCCGACTATATTAACAAAGCCCACGATACATCAATATCGTGACATCTCAAGAACATGAGAGAGAGAGATTAAACACATAGCTACTGGTACAAACCCCCAGCCCCGAGGGTGGACTACTCCTTCCTCATCATGGTGGTCGTCGGGATGATGAAGATGGCTGCTGGTGATGATTCCCCCCTCCGGCGGAGTGCCGGAACGGGGTCTAGATTGGTTTCTCATGGCTACAGAGCCTTGTGGCGGTGGAACTTCTGATCTAGGGTTACCCCCAGGGTTTTTGGAATATTTGGTGATTTATAGGGCAAAGAGGGGGTGCAGGAGGCCACCGAGGTGGGCACAACCCACCTAGGCGCGCCTAGGGGCCCAGGTGCGCCCTGGTTGGTTGTGCCCCCCTCGGGGGCACCCCCCAGGTGCTTCTCTGGCCCATTGGATGTCTTCTGGTCCATAAAAAATCCACAAAAAGTTTCGCGGTGTTTGGACTTCGTTTGATATTGATTTCCTACAATGTAAAAAACAAGCAAAAAACAACAACTGGCACTAGGCACTGGGTCAATAGGTTAGTCCCCACAAATGATATAAAGTTGCTATAAAATGATTGTAAAACATCCAAGAATGATAATATAACAGCATGAATACTTCATAAATTATAGATGCGTTGGAGACGTATCAGGTCCCTTCTGGTACACAAAAATTAATCCATTGTTTTTTTCGTTTGGACTTAGTTTGATATTGATTTTCTGAAAAGCCAAAAACAAGCAAAAAAGAACAACTGACGTTGGGCATTAGGTTAATAAGTTAGTCCCCAAAAAATGATATAAAATAGCATATAAAACATCCAGGATTGATAATATAATAGCGTGGAACAATAAAAATTTATAGATACGTTGGAGATGTATCATGGGGTCAAGTGCCCATCCTCAATTTCCTTATACACAAGGTTCACTAGACTATTCGGGAAAAAAGGAAGAGATACAGGCTCAACGGATCGCCTTGTCTCAGCTCCCTAAATGGTGCGAATGGTGCCAAGAATTCATCGCTACACCTGATTGAGTACGGGACAGAACAGACACATTGCATGACCTAGGTGGTCCATTTCTAATTAAAGTCGGTCCTCAATAGAACTCCTTCATGGAAACCCAGTGTACTCTTATCTTATGCCTTCTCAAGGTCCAACTTGTAAGCATAATGTGTATTGCGGCTTATTCTGCTATGTTGGATCTTGTGGAAGCATTCAAAAGCAATAGTGGCATTATCTGTAATCAAGCGCCTGGGATAAACACACTTTGGGTTTCAAAAATAATCACATCTAGGGAAGGTCAAAGCTGGTGTTTTTTGTTCTTATTGCGCCTCCCCTAGGATTTCCATCTTGGATCTCTCTCGTAATAACTGGGACCTAGGTTTCTACCATGCTCTATCTCCTGGAGAGTTGGCAAACTAGCACCGCCTTCCTATTGTCTTCCCTATGCTCTCAGAGGTTAAGGACTTGGTGACCTGGCCCCACACTGCTTCAGGTCGCTTTTTGGTTAAATATCATTACGCTAAATTGGTTCAGAGTTCTCCTACTAGTAAGTTCAAGGATATCTGGCATGCTAAGACCCCCCCTAAAAGGTACAATTTCCATGTGGCAAGCCATGAGGTGTAAGTCAGCTGCATACCAGATTTGTAAGAGAATGGATCGGGTCCTGAATTTTGTGTGCTATGTGGTAATATAGAAGACTCGGACCATATTATCTTCAGATTTGATTTAGCGGCCTTGCTTTTGGTGCTGCATCCGGCCATGGATGGATGTTCAATGGGTCACAAATTCCTTTGTTGAGTTACACACTCTTGCTAGCACCATATCGAGACAAATTAGGTGTCTCTTTTGGTTTGGTTTTTCGGCCATTTGTTGGGTTCTGTGGACTATGATGTCTACTACGCAACTTTATTCTTGTATACTCGTGTTGGGCATCAAAGCGCGGAGTTTTGTAGGACAGTAGCAATTTTCCCTCAAGTGGGTGACCTAAGGTTTATCAATCCGTGGGAGGGGTAGGATGGAGATGGTCTCTCTCATACAACCCTGCAACCAAATAACAAAGAGTCTCTTGTGTCCCCAACACACCAAATACAATCATAATTTGTATAGGTGCACTAGTTAAGAAAAGAGATTGTGATACAAGCATCGTAATGATAGTAAATATTAATTTTTGTAATAGGAACAATAAAAAATAGCAAGGTAGCAATTGATAAAACGGAGCACAAACGGTATTGCAATGCTTGAAAATGAGGCCTAGGGTCCGTACTTTCGCTAGTGCAATCTCTCAACAATGCTAATCTAATTGGCTCATATAACCATCCCTCAATGTGCGATGAAGAATCACTCCAAAGTTCCTATCTAGCGGAGAACATAAGAAGAAATTGTTCGTAGCTATTCTTTTCGATTGATCTATCCAAGAGTTCATACTAAAATAACACCAAGTTATTCTTTCCTATCGATCTATCAAGAGTTCATACTAAAATAACACTAAGTTATTCTTTCCGATTGAAATATCAAGAATTTGTACTAAAATAACACCAAAGAAAATTCAGATTCATAATACTCAATCCAACACAACGAACCTCAAAGAGTGCCCCAAGATTTCTATCGGAGAAACAAAAGACGAGAACATGCATCAACCCTATGCATAGATTACCCCAATGTCACCTCGGGATCCATGAGTTAAGTACCAAAACACATATCAAGTGAATAAATATGATACCCCATTGTCACCATGGGTATTCATAGCAAGACATACATCAAGTGCTCTCAAATCCATAAAAGTATTCAATCCGATAAAACGAAATCTCAAAGGGAAAACTCAATTCATCACGATAAGATAGAGAGGGAGAAACACCATATGATCCAACTATATTAACAAAGCCCATGATATATCAAGATCGTTCCTTCTCAAGAACACGAGAGAGAGAGAGAGATTAAACACATAGCTACTGGTACAAACGCTCAGCCTCGAGTGTGGACTACTCCCTCCTCATCATGGTGGCCGCCGGGATGATGAAGATGGCCACCGGTGATGATTTCCCCCTCCGACAGGGTGCCGGAACGGAGTCTAGATTGTCATTTTGTGGCTACAGAGGCATGTGGCGGCGGAACTTCTGATCTAGGGTTATCTTCGGGGGTTTTGGAATATTTAGCAATTTATAGGGCGAAGAGGTGGTGTGGGAGGCCACCGAGGTGGGCACAACCCACCTGGGCGCGCTTGGGCCCCCAGGCGTGCCCTGGTGGGTTGTGCCCCCTCGGGGCTCCACTCTGGCACTTCTTTGGCCCACTAGATGTCTTCTGGTCCAAAAGAAATCTCCAAAATGTTTTGTTGTGTTTGGACTCCATTTGGTATTGATTTCCTGCGATGTAGAAAGCAAGCAAAAAAACACCAACTGGCACCGGGCACTATGTCAATAGGTTAGTCCCAAAAATGATATGAAATTGCTATAAAATGATTGTAAAACATGCAATAATGATAATATAACAACATGAATACTTCATAAATTATAGATACGTTAGAGATGTATCAGACTCTCCAACCTTAATTCCTACTTGTCCTCGAGTAGGTAAATGATAAAAGAAATAATTTATGAAGTGTGAATGCTAGCAAAGTGCAGAAGTTTGATCAATGATAATTTCAATCACTCTTCCTAGCATCGACAACAATTCTTTCTCATAAAACTTCTTATGTTAAAGTAGCAACCAATTCACATGTTAAGGTTCAAACAATGAATTCTATTGAAACCCAACAACCTATATTCTTACTCACCAAACAATTGCAATTCAACTTATTCAACGGAGTCTAAGTAAGAGCCCCACATACTCAATCATCATATAGTCTTCCATGATTACTACTGCTCAACGCATATTCTTAGAACAAATGGCATCCATTGATCACAAAGAAAGATATGGGCTTAATATTTCGCCTCCCAACTCATTTATCACAGAAATAATTGTCAACAATAATAAATCATGATCAAATATATTTGACTGGTAATATGTGCCTAGATATTTCCCCACCACATGATGCTTGCCAACTAGAGAATAACTGAGGTTGAATAAGGTTGTATACTACTGACTCTTTGCATAAAAGTAAATATTGAAAAGGAAAAGATAGCCCCTTCGTAGAGGGAAGTAGAGGTTATCATGCGCTATTAATTTTTGGATGCCCAAACTCTTAATGCAAAGGAACGTCATGTTATATTGCCCCTTATGACAGCAACCTTTATTATGTAGTCCGTCGCATTTATTACTTTGCCATCACAAGTTCGTACAACGCTCAATTTTCCCTTGCAATAAAATATCAAATATATTAGGAGCAATTTTTATTGCTTTATGCACCGATGACAACTTACTTGAAGGATCTTATTCAATCCATAGGTAGGTCTGGTGGACACTCATGGCTAGAAACTGGGTTTAATGGTTTTTGGATGCACAAGTAGTATCTCTACTTAGTACAAATTTTTCGCTAGCAAAAGATCATAGGAAAACACCACATGTTGGAGGATCCATGACAATATAACTTCTATGCAAATATACACAACCATAACTCATTACGTTGTCTTCCTTGTCCAACTTCAACTATTTTGCTCAAGTTTGAAAATAATTATGTCAAGATAATATATTTGCATGTGAAATGTGGCACCCTGGCTCAGAGCAACCGGTTTACCTTGGCGTTGCCAACCCAGAGATCTAGTCTTCTGGTAACACACAACAACTTGGAACAGAATACAACCGCTTTATTGATGCTAGCGGAAACATAGGTTTGATATTACATTAGATAGCGAGGCCAAGCGGCACACACAGTGCGGCTGAACAGTATGTACATTATTTAATGAACATGAAAGGGGCCTCAATCACAACAACTATGCGGCAGCGGAACGACGACGAAGCGGAACTCCATAGCACAGGGACACCAATGTGGCCACGGTCTAGACACGGGAAGCACTCTGATCCGGTAAGACTTTCCTGAAAGCTGGCATGACATGCTAGGTCAGTACATTGAATGTACTTGCAACCTTACAACAAGTAAAAGCATAATGGCAAACAATAACATCACAATTAGGTAGGTTAAATGCAATGCTTCAACATACTACTCATGAAGTGAACATGCTTGTGCATCGAGTCCCTTGGACTCCCTTACCATACGGGTTACCTTGTAACCAATCTCATCAATACAGTGATCATCCCAGATAACAAAGGAAACCAACTCTTTGGTTCCAACAACAACCATCTTCGTGGTTTCAACAATCTCATCACATAACCAGTGCCAACCATATAATTTTAGTGTGCAAGATTAAATTATTTATGTTGATCCATGGTGTGATCTATCATGACCCACAAGTATAGCTAGGGGATCAATTGTAGCTCTTTTTGATAAGTAAGAGTGTTGAGCCCAACGAGGAGCAGAAGGAAATGACAAGTGGTTTTCAGCAAGGTAATGTCTGCAAGTGCTGAAATTGTAAGTAGCAGAGTAGTTTGATAGCAAGGTAATTTATAACGAGCAAGTAACGATAGTAGCAATAAAAGTGCAGCAAGGTAGCCTGATCCTTTTCAGGCAAAGGACAGGCCAAAACGGTTTCTTATGACAAGCAAAACGTTCTTGAGGGTAGATGGGAATTTCAGCTAATCACTTTCATCATGTTGGCTTAATTCATGTTCGGTACTTTGATTATTTGATATGTGGGTGGACCGGTGCTTAGGTGCTGTTCTTACTTGAAAAAACCTCCTACTTATGATTAACCCTCCCGCAAGCATCAGCAACTACGAGAAAAGTATTAAGAATAAATTCTAACCATAGCATTAAACTTTTGGATCCAATCAGTCCCTTACGGAATAGCACATAAACTAGGGTTTAAGCTTCTGTCACTCTCGCAACCCATCATCTAATTGCTACTCCACAATTCATTCCCTTAGGCCCAAATATGGTGAAGTGTCATGTAGTCGACGTTCACATGACACCACTAAGGGAATCACAACATACATACTATCAAAATATTGAACACATATCAAGTTCACATGATTACTTGCAACATGATTTCTCCCGTGACCTCAAGAACAAAAGTAACTACTCACAAATGATAATCATGCTCAAGATCAGTGTCGGATTCGGGGTTCCGCAGACCCTTGAGTGGTTCGAACACTGGGGTGCATGCGAAGAACTCGTCCTCCCCAACCTGCCTGCTCGCTGATCTTACAGCCTAACTCGACGAACCCTACGAAAAAGAGACACATCACTTTACCTAGGTTCGGGTCACCTTGCGGTGTAAAACCCTACTCTTGCTTTGTGGTGGATTGGCCTCGAGGGGCCGAGGATGAACTAGTACAATGGATAAACAACCTCAGGAGGTGAGGTGTTCTTGGGCTCGATGAGCTGGTGAGGTGGTCAGGGTGGAATGGATCCTTCCCCCTCTATGGTGGTGGCTAAGTCCTTTTTATAGTGGCCTTGGTACTCTTCCCAAATGTAGGCGGGAAGGGATCCCACAACGGCCAAATTTGAAGGGAGACAACTAGTACAAGTTATCCCGACAAAAGTAGTCTTCGCCTGCAAAAGCTCCTGGTCGTGACGCCGTGGTGGGCTCCGTGATGACCTCCGTCCTGCCGTCCTGGCGGTCTTGGTCTTGTTGCACCAAAATGGAAACCTTTGCTTGACGCCTCGGGACTCCGCGACTGTGCTTGCCTCCTTGGCACCAAACAGGAAACTGGTACGCTGTGCCCGCTGGCGTCTGCTTAGCCTTGGTCGTCATGGCTCATGTCATATGAACCTCGTGAGGTGCACCTTGCATTGAGATCTCTGCTCCTCGGGAGCCAGCCTAGGGAGGCTGCCCCCAGGGAGGTCTTGGCGTCGTCCGCCTCGCGAGGCTTGGCCCCTCGCGAGGGTCTTGAGCTGTCGATGTTGAAGCTGGGCTGTACTGGGCTACTGCCAGAGCCACGCCGTGGGCCGCATGCAGGCAAGTCTAGGTACCCATGTTCCCAGAATGCTAACAGTAGTCCCCGGGCCCAAGGCGTGCTCGTACTTGGCTTCGAGGCGAAGCCAAAGGGCAAGTGTGGAGTGCCGCGGGCCCTAACCGCCTGCGGCCTTGGTCGACACATGGCAATTGATGGTACGTGGGTGCCTCCGCTTCCCCATGCTGTCTCGACAGCCGCTTTTGGCTAACAAAAGGGGCTCGCACATGTCGTAGAGCCTTTATTGCCCTTCCTTCATCTTGCTCTAGATCCCCTTCTCCTCCTGCCCGGAGAAACTCTAGATTCACCGAGCCTCCGCCCCTAGCCCGCGACCGATGGCCACCGACAAGGCGAAGCCCTTGGCTGCAACTGCGCGCTCACCCTCCTGGTTCGAGCTTGCCTTGAGCGCGTCCACCGTCACCGAGGAGAAGCACCTTGCCGCCGCACTCCTACTAACGGCGGGTAGCAGTAACGAGGGGGGAGAGACGATGCTCCGGGCTGGCTCTGCCAAGCCGGAAGCCTTGGGCGGCACCTTCTACCCCTTCTTCCTTCACAACGTCTTTGCGGGGTTGATTCACCCTTTCTCTGACTTCTTCTACGCCTTTCTTCACCACTACAAGCTCCATGCCCTCCATCTTCATCCCAACTCCATCATCCTCCTGTCGATCTTCACTTTTTATTGTGAGGCGTTTCTGGGGGTGATGCCCTTCGTGGCGCTGCTCCGCCACTTCTACTATCTTCGGGTCAAGGACGGCAGTGCACGGGTGCGCCAACTTCGTCGCGGCCAATGGCAGCAACACAATCTCCCGAGCAGGGAAGAAGGTGGAGGTCTTCTGGAATAAATGGATCTTCATGGACGCCAAGCGCTCCTACCCTCGGCTGAAGCTGCTGACCGTGATGCCTACGCCCCATGACGGATGGACTCATCAGAAGCTCACGGATCCTTGGGCGGGGCAGCTCATGGAGAAGATGGTGGCCGATCTGAAGCCGGACAAACCGAAGGCAGAGAAGCTAATGGGGGCCATGATCGTCAAGGAGTTCTTGACGCAGCGCCTGGCCCCGCTCCAGGCGCGCTCTCGCCCCTTGTGGAAGTTCAAGGGCGAGGGCGGGGACCTCTGGCTGCGCCTGGACAACTTGCCCGATGAGGAACTGAACAAGGCCGTGTGCACCTTGCTCGGGAAGGATCAGGGTTGCCCCCCAGATACCCATCTTCCGCTGTACCGCCATCCCGACTGGGAGAAGATCGCCGATGCCAAGCCTGTCTTCAACGAGCGCGGGCTTGTGCCTCAGCGGCCTTCCTGGCCACGGGCTCCCTTGTGGCGGCGTCCTCCAACGAGTCCGATGAGGAGGAAAGGGCGGATTCGGAGGAGACCTTGGAAGGTGCAGGGGAGACCTCCCCCCCTCGCCAGACCGACCTCCTCCTCGTCCTTTCTGACGACGACGATTTCGCCGGTGAGCACCCGGTCCAGGAGTCCCCACACTCTGCCGGGGTCACCACGAGATCCAGGGGCACCCCTCCGAAGAAGCTGAAGCCGGGGGTCCTGAAGAAGAGCATGTTGGCGTTGATCCCCCGAGGCGATGCCTCCGCCTCGTCGTTGGCCGACACTGCTAGACACCCGGGCACCACGCCCTTGTCCGCCCCTGGGGCTCGCGCGCTGGTGCCCCAGTCCACGAAGCGTGTGGGCATGGTGCTTCATAAGAGGGCGAGGGATTACGCCGCCGTGGACCAGTAAGTATGCCGTCTTGGTTTTTGTTCCCTGTTCTTGTCGTAGTGTCTTGATGCTTCCCTCTTGTATGGCTAGACCAACGCCGGTGTCGAAGAAGAAGAAGGAGATGGCCGGGACCACCGAGGCCAAGCAGCTTGACATGGCCGCGCCACCTCTGGCACGAAGGTATGGGGCTGGCCTGCGTGCTCCTGCAACTGGGTCTTCCTCCCGAGGCTTGGAGGCCCGGCCTCAGGAGGAGGCTATCCCTGCGGCCAAGTCGGCTCCGGAGGCGCTCATCCTTAGCTTGCCTGCTGAGGTCCCGAAGGCTTCGGAGCCCCTGACCCTTTCTGTCGCTGCTGCCTCGCCGGTCCTGGCGCTGACGCGGCCTCCTCCCCCGTCCATCACGCCGCTGGGCCGTGATTCTTTTGCCGCGTCTAGCGTTCTAGATGACGCCCTCTTCATGCTGGATCAGCTCTGGGGTGATCTTCAGGGGCCTGACCGGCACAGGTCGTCGGGGCGCCTGGAGCTGATCTACGGATGGCTCTGGGCCGATACGTTTGTTAGGGTGGCCTGGCACCAAGCCGCAGGGGCTTCAGAGGAGGACGAGCGGGTCTCCGGCCTGGCCGTGGCAGCCCGTGACGTGGCGGTGAAGGACGCCAAGGCCGCCGAGGAACGCTGCCAGGCAGCGGAGGCCGAGATGAAGGCCCTCCGTGACGGGCAGGACACCGAGGCCCGCCGGCTCGCGGTGCTGGAGGAGGAGCTGAAGGCTTGTGAGGCTGGAGTTGGTGATCGCGACGCCGAGCTGGAGCAAGCGGGCCAGGAGCAGGCTGCGGAGCATGGCCGCATGGAGAAGTTGAAGGAGGAGATGGAGCCGGAGAAGGCCCAGCAGGAGGTCAAGGCGAAACTTCTTGCCGAGAGGCGCACCGCCTTCGATTCCCTTGAGCAGAGGTCCCACAAGGCCCCGCGGGATCTCTATGGGAGGGGGTTGAAAAAGCCGCTGGTGACTACGGAGGAAGGCCCTGTCAAGCTGCTCCCCCAGCTTGTCACAACGCTCGAGGGCGTTGTTGACGGGGTCGGCCCTATGGTGGAAGGAGAGGCCCGCGCACTCTCCTCCTTGGCTGTGACGCGTGTGTTCAGCCACCTCCATCTTCATGACCCCAACTTCGACCTTGGAGCCCTGCTTGAGCCTGTGGACCTGGAGCACTGCACAGCCACTGCCGAAGCCGTGAAGGACCAGGTGGAGGCCCTGCTGCGGAAGTTTCTCGCCATTGACCCTGTGACCATGATAACCCACAAGTATAGGGGATCAATTGTACCCTATTTCGATAAGTAAGAGTGTCAAACCCAACGAGGAGCTAAAGGTAGAACAAATATTCCCTCAAGTTCTATCGACCACCGATACAACTCTACGCATGCTTAATGTTCGCTTTACCTAGAACAAGTATGAAACTAGAAGTATTGTAGGTGTAACGGGGTAGGTTTGTAAGAATATGAAGAGCACGTAAATAAAAACTAGGGGCTGTTTAAGGTAAAGAAGCAATAAAGTTAGTATAGCGAGTGTGGAAAAGTGGTGGTAGGAGTTGCGAAATTGTCCCTAAGCAATTGACTACTTTACTAGACCGATAGCAAGTTTTCTGTGGGAGAGGCCACTACTAGCATGTCATCCCTGACTTGGAATTCTATGCACTTATGATTGGAACTATTAGCAAGCATCCGCAACTACTAATGTTCATTAAGGTAAAAACCCAACCATAGCATTAAGATATATTGGTCCCCCTTCAATCC
>NW_024120931.1:0-8192 GCF_003073215.2 Triticum urartu
CGTGGCCTGCTCGGCTGGGCCTTCAGCCCAGTCGGGCGGGAACGTTTTTTTAGAGAAATTCTGCGAGAATAAAATCCTAATAAAATATATAAAAAAAATACTAAAAAGGCCAAAAACAATTTTCACCGTCTTAATAAAATATTTAGAACAAAGTGAACATTTTTGTGGCCTAAAAATGCATATTTTCTAATTCAAATAAAATCTCAAATAAAATCCAAATAAAATATTTATTTGATTTTAAATGTTTCCTCCAATATTACTCTCTTTTTGAAGAAGTCATATTATCTTCACTCTTTTAATTTGAATTTTGGAAATAATTGGAGAGAAAAATATTAAAACCAAGTTGATCCTCTTTTCAAATTTGAGAAAAATTCAAATATGAAAATAAATGAAATCCCCAACTCTCTCCTTGGGTCCTTGAGTTGCTTAAGATTTCTAGGATCACAACCAAAATGCAAATAAAATATGTTATGCATATGATGACCTATGTATAACATCCAAATTGAAAATTGAGATGTTACAAACCTACCCCCCTTAAGATGAATCTCGCCCTCGAGATTCGGGTTGGCTAGAAAGTATGTGTGGGTGGTCATTTCGTAGGTCTTCCTCTCGCTCCCAGGTGGCTTCATCCTCGGTATGGTGGCTCCACTGAACTTTGCAAAACTTGATAACCTTGCTGCGTGTAACTCGGCTGGCAAACTCGAGGATCTTGGCGGGTTTCTCTTCATAGGTCAGATCACTCTCCAACTGAATTTCTTCCAGGGGCACTGTATCTCTCAGAGGAATATCGGCCATCTCAGCATGGCACTTCTTCATCTGGGAAACGTGAAACACATCGTGAACTCCTGAAAATCCTTCGGGTAACTCCAAGTTGTAGGCAACTTCTCCCATACATTCCAGAACTCGGTACAGTCCTACAAATCTCGGGGCTAACTTTCCTTTAACTCCAAATCATTTAACTCCTCGGAGTGGTGACACACGAAGATATGCTCTGTCTCCAATTTCATAGACTACCTCCTTGTGTTTAGTATCGGCATAACTCTTCTACCTGGACTGAGCTACCTTCAGTCTATCTCGAATCAACTTAACCTTCTCTTCAGACTCTTTGATGAGATCTGGTCCAAACAACTAACGGTCTCCAACTTCATCCGACATTAACGGTGTCCTGCATCTCCTTCGATACAAGGCTTTGAAAGGTGCCATCTTCAAACTAGCCTGATAACTGTTGTTGTATGAGAACTCTGCGTAAGGCAAATTGGCATCCCAACTAGATCCATAATCTAGCGCACAAGCTCTCAACATGTCCTCCAGAATCTGATTGACTCTCTCTGTCTATCCATATGTCTGTGGATGAAAGGCTGTACTGAACTCTAGCCTAGTACCCAAAGTCTGGTGCAGTTAATTCCAAAACTTTGAGCTAAACTATGTCCCTCTATCTGATATGATGGTCCTCGGAACACCATGCAGACATACGATCCTGGTGATATATATCTTGGCCAACTTCGCACTTGTATATGTGGTTTTGACTAGGATAAAGTGAGCTACCTTGGTCAAGTGATCGACTACTACCCAGATTGAATCATATCCCGATCGGATCCTAGGTAATCCGGTGATGAAATCCATGCTAAGCTTGTCCCACTTCCATTCGGGTATCGGCATAGGCTGACGCAACCCTGCTGGCTTCTGATGTTCTGCCTTCACTCTCTGACATACATCACATACTGCTGCATACTCGGCAATATCTTTCTTCATACTTGTCCACCAGAAACGCTCCTTCAAATCCAAATACATCTTGGTGTTTCCGGGGTGAATCGAGTATGGCGGGTCATGAGCTTCCTGAAGTATTAACTTCTTGATCTCCGCATTATTGGGCACATATATACGATCCTCAAACCATAAAGTCTCGTGCTCATCCTCACGGAAACCCTTGGCTTTTCCCTTGTTCATCTTCTCCTTTATCTCAGTGATTTCCTTATCATCCTTCTGAGCTTCTCGGATCTTTCCCAATAACATAGACTGAACCTCCGTTGTTGCAACAAAACCTCTTGGAACTATCTCCAAACGAAGTTCCTTGAGATCGTCAACTAACTCCTGCGGTAATCCTCCGCTTACGAGGGTATTGGCATAACTCTTGCGGCTCAAAGCGTCTGCTACGACATTGGCCTTCCCGGGATGATAATGCAACTTCATATCATAATCCTTTATGAGCTCCAACCATCTTCTCTGCCCGAGATTCAACTCCTTCTGCATGAAAATGTACTTCAAACTCTTGTGATCCGTGTACACATCACATCTGTTTCCAATCAGAAAATGTCTCCAGGTCTTAAGCGCATGCACTACGGCTGCTAACTCCAAATCATGGGTGGCATAATTCAACTCATGAGGTCGAAGCTGTCGTGAGGCATATGAAACAACTCTTCCGTCCTCCATAAGTACACCTCCAAGTCCTAAGCGAGAAGTGTCGCAATACACTTGAAAATCCTTGCGTATATCCGAAAGAATCAGCACTAGGGCTGTAACCAAACGTTTCTTCAACTCCTGAAAACTGGCCTCACAATCCTTGGTCCATTTGAACTTGGCGTCCTTCTTCAACAACTCGGTCATGGGTTTCGCAATCTTGGAGAAATTATCAATGAACCTCCTGTAATATCCTGGGAGTCCCAGAAAACTGCGGATCTCTCCAACTGAGGTGGGTGCCAGCCACTCAGTGACAGACTAAACCTTGGTGGGGTCTACTGCTATACCTTCTCCTGATATAACATGTCCAAGAAACGCAACTTCCTTCAACCAAAACTCACACTTGCTAAACTTGGCATACAACTGATGTTCCCTGAGCTTCTTGAGAACTAAGCGCAAGTGTTCCTTGTGTTCCTCTTCATTCTTCGAGTACATCAAAATATCATCAATGAACACCACTACAAACTTATCCAAGAACTCCATGAACACCTTGTTCATCATGCTCATAAAATAGGCAGGGGCATTAGTCAGTCCAAATGACATGACCGTGTACTCATATAGCCCGTACCTTGTGGTAAAAGCTGTCTTAGGTAAATCTTGTTCTCGATCTTCAGCTGGTGGTATCCTGATCGCAAATCGATCTTGGAGAATACTTTAGCTCCTTGCAACTGGTCAAATAGATCATTGATCATCGGTAGTGGGTACTTATTCTTGATCGTCACCTCATTCAATGCTCGATAATCAACAACCATTCTCAAAGATCCATCCTTCTTCTCAACTAAGAGCACTGGGGCTCCCCACGGTGATGACTTGGTCAGATCTAACCTTTTTCCAATAACTCCTTAATCTGCTTCTTAATTTCCTCCAGATCATTTGCGGGCATCCGATACGGTCTCTTCGATATTGGTCTGATGCCTGGCAACAGCTCAATCAAAAATTCTATGTCTCGATCTGGCGGCATGCCTGGTAGTTCCTCTGGAAATACATCCGGGTAATCCTTCACAACTGGCACTTCCTCCTGAACAACTCCCGAGAGAGAATTTACTTGGGTCCTCCTTGGCGCATGTCTAGACACATACTTGATCCTTTTTCCCTCCAGGGTGGTGAGTAAAATTGACTTACTAGCACAATCGATGTTTCCTCCGTACCTTGATAACCAATCCATGCCTAATATTATATCCAATCCTTGGGACTCCAAAATTATTAGGTCTGAGGGGAAAACATGGCTACCAATGGTCAAGGGTAACCGATCACACCATCGGCTGGCCATATACTCTGCTCCTGGTGAGCTTACTAACATGGGTGACCTAAGGGCTAAGGTTGGCAACTTAAACTTGTCCACAAACCCCCTTGATATGTATGAATGCGATGCACTAGTGTCAAAAATAACGAGTGCGGTAAATGACTTAATCAAAAACTTACCGATCATTGTGTCAGGATGATCTTCAACCTCCTCCACGTTGATGTGGTTCACCTGACCTCTGGTGAAGGGATTGGGATTCTTCCTAGAGTTTCCATTTCCATTGCCATTCTTCAGCTCAGAACAATCGTTGGCGTAGTGCCCAATCTTCCTGCACTTGTAACAGGTAACATGGCTCAGGTCCTTCTTGACGGGCGTTGTTGGGTTGGGACGGTTCTGGTTGCTGCTTGCTCCATTCCTGTTTCCATTCTTAGGCCCACTATGGTTATGTGAGCTTCCTCCATTGTGGGTATGGCCTCCATGGTTATGGGTGTAACCTCCGGAGATATGGGTAAAGTGAGGCTTCTGCTGAGCTCTAGAATTGTACTTCCCCTGTCCATACTTCCGTTTGCGGCTCTCTATCTGTTGTCGTTTGCTTTCAATCATAAGGGCCCGGTCTACCAAGTCCTGGTAGTTAGTGAATGTTGCCACCATCAACTGCATACCCATCCCATCATTCAGCCCTTCCATAACTTCTCCTACTTCACGGCATCTGTGGCCACATCATCTGGGGCATAACGGGCTAACTTGCTAAACTCATCCACGTACTACCCCACAGTACGATTTCCCTGGCGTTAGTTGCAAAACTCACGCTTCTTCATATTCATTGCTCCTGTAGAGACATGGGCTATGCGAAAAGCTTGCTGAAACTGATCCCATGTGACATTGGCTATGGGAAAAGTGGATGTGTAATTCTCCCACCATGAGGCTGCGGGTCCATCCAGTTGGTGTGCGGCAAAACGCACCTTCTCAGCATCTGTGCAACCTGCGGTGGTCAGCTCCCTTCCAATCCTGCGGAGCCATTCATCAGCAACAATTGGCTCAGTGCTACTAGAAACCACCGGTGGATTCAACCTCAGAAAACGGGCTAAGTTGTCAACTGGTCGTGGTGGAGATGGTTGTTGTTATTGTTGTTGTTGTTGTTGTTGCCTTGGTTCTGGACTAGTAGTTGCATCAAGGCATTCTGCTGCAGGATCAACTGGGTGAGCTCCGGTGGGAAAACAAATCTGGGGTCACGTCTCAGAGGCATCTGATAGGTTTAGAGGGGAGAGATTAGAATAGAGTGAGGTCTAGGGAGAAAATTACTACCCATATGCACATGAGACAAACACACATTCATAAACACCACTCAATTCAAACAAGGGCATACAATCGATCTAGCTACCGTTATAAAATACTCGGACTACTACTATATACATGGGGGAATACTACTAATAATATGGTGGTCAACTAGAAATTTTGATTGGAAGAAGACTCCATAATATCTGCTCCAGCTTCGTCTTCATAGTCATCATCACTATCAGGGTCGGAGTCGGTGTCGTCGATGATGATGTAGTCTTCGGGGTGGTCGTCACCTCCTAGCGTAGGGTCTCCCATGAATATTCCTAGTTTCTTCTTCAGATCTTCGTTCTTCTCCAGTAGTACTGCAATTTCCTCTTCATATGCATCATGTGTAGACTTGAGTTCCTATTCTAGCTCCATGTTCCTAGTCATCACCTTCTTCAGGTCTATCATGCTGGCGCACATCTGGTTCTCCTGACGAGGAATGTGTTAGTTTAACTCCTGGACGTAGGCTGCAATGGACTTGTCCCTCTTGGTGCTGATCATCTCCCATTGCTCATCTCGGCGTCCACATATCTGGTAGATGGTGTCCTTAAGATCCTTGCGGTAAACTTCACCGATGCGTCCCATGGCGATGTGAGCTGCCATGCTCCTTTCCTAGACTCCAGGCTGGTGCATCAAAGGAAAACTCTATGGGCTCAGGAACTAGTGTGAATGTCCTTCCTAGCACATGTACTCAAATGGTCCAGCGCTCTTCTTCCGGTAGAGTGGCGGTGTAGGTCCCGGTGAAGCTTGGTATTCTGATGTTCAGGTATCAAGTGGCCTCCTTCAAGTGTCATCCAAAAGGGGTGTCTTCATCCGATTGAGCAAACTTGTTCCTTGAATCCGCCATCTATAGAGTGGAAAGTGGAGAAGAGTCAGAAATGAGTAGAGAATAGTGACCTAAGGCTTATCTTAGTGGTTGTGTCCTACAGTCAGTGTGTGCTCTGATACCATCTTGTGGCGACCCGACCTCAAACGGCAAAATCTTTGTGCATAAGTGTCATCCCTGGATCGGTAATGCTGAAACACACAGTACTTGAAGGATTTATAACAGAGTTCAATCACACACTTATTACATTGAATATCTCAAAAGAGAGTACTTAACACAATAATATGGCTGAAGGCCATCTAATGAAGATAAGAACGGAAGGCTTCGAAGGTAAAATGAGTCCATCAACTCCAACGTCATAGCTGAGTGCAAGACAACGACCTAGCGCACCTTACTCTTCGTGTGAAAAGTCCGCAACATAACACGTTGTAGCCCGAAACGGGTCAGCACATGGAATATGCTGGCAAAATAACACTGTAGAGCAATAAACAAGTAATAGCTATAACTATATGCATATTTGGCTGGTGGAGGCTCTATGGCTATTTTTGCAGAAAGCTAGTTTTTCCCTACAACACAGGGATATATTTTCTTTCACTATAAAACAACAAAGGAATATATTTTATTTAACTATAAAGTTTGTTGAAAACATCGAGAATGGTAACCCCATCTCAATCCAAATTAATAATCATTAACCCAACAAGTTAATTAAGTAAAATGATGACATCAACATAATAATTCAAGTACCAAATACTCAAGATGTCCATAACCAGGGACACAGCTAACCATGATTAGTTTGTACACTCTGCAGAGGTTTGCACACTTTTCCCCACAAGACTCGATCTCCTCCGTTGATTTCTCGCACTACATGATGTTTGAGAAATGGATGATCGAGACACAGTCTTTCAGAAGCATTAGCCCTTTCGACGGGTAAACCGTACCACCTACATCCCCTACATCTGCTAGTTTACCACTGAAAGAGGTCGTGCAACATACTCAACTATGCCAGAGCCCATAATGGCTTGTGGCTGCACACGGAAGTTTCCAGCATGAATAACATTATGATCCCTTTGAGCCTGGGTGGCGGACCATACGATGATCACACGGATTCCCCGGGATCTCCTTGGACAACACTGGATTACCCCAGGTGCCCACAAACAATTCAACCAGATGTGTGTTAAAGTAGCCACCTTAAATAAACCCTTAGTTCATAATAATACTCACAACTGTCATGAATCACTCAAACCAAACCACATGTACGAGCATAGCATAACAGTATAAGCATAACGTAGAAGTAACTCCCAGGTTTGAATGAAAAGGGTAATAGGTACTACCTCAAAAACTACTTCCCAATACCCACATGTTAAACAGATCCTACTCATGCAATGTTTGAGGGTTTGCAACTAATGCATAAAAACTGGGTAATAAAGGGGTATGATCAAAGTGTTACTTGCGTTGCTGACGATCTGAAAACCCTAGTGACTCGTAGTAGCACACTACGCACTCCGGAAACTCTATCACAAACAAACAATAACATACATAAGCACTCAATCAATAGATGCAAGGGTAAAACACAAGAGAAAAGATCCAAATCAAAGTACAAGATAAGAGCTTCGATTTGCCAAAAGGATAAATCAAAACAGAGTTATGAAACTCAAACTACGGTCAAAAGAAGTTCAAATTCAAATCTTCTTGCAACCAAATTTTAAATTGTCAAAACCATGTTCAAGTTGGTTAGCTGGAAAGAGGGGGTCGAGACGAAGATTTTGGCATTGGATTCACTGGATTTGGACGAGCGAGCAAAAAGTTGCGAGTGTTTGAAGACCGGGCTAATCTGCGATAAAAATAATCGCTGATAGGTCCCTTCTACCTCTTGAGCATGCGTTGGTTTTTCCTTGAAGAGGAAAGGGTGATGCAGCAATGCAGCGTAAGTATTTCCCTTGGTTTTTGAGAACTAAGGTATCAATCTAGTAGGAGACCACGCGCGAGTCACCTCGTACCTACACAAACAAATAAGATCCTCGCAACCAATGTGATAAAGGGGTTGTCAATCCCTTCACGGCCACTTGCAAGCGTGAGATCTGATAGAGATAATAATAATAAGATAAATATTTTTTGTATTTTTATGATATAGATTGAAAGTAAAGATTGCAAAATAAAATAGATTGGAAACTTGTATGATGGAGAATAGACTCGGGGGACATAGGTTTCACTAGTGGCTTCTCTCAAGATAGCATAAGTATTACGGTGGGTGAATAAATTACTGTTGAGCAATTGATAGAAAAGCGAATAATTATGAGAATATCTAGGTATGATCATGTATATAGGCATCATGTTCGTGACAAG
>NW_024120932.1:0-10518 GCF_003073215.2 Triticum urartu
AGTTCAAGTTCCTTCACAATGCACTGTATCTCATGAGCTTGTTCAACCACAGAACGGTTATTCACCATCTTGTAGTCATGAAAACTCTCCATGATGTACAGTTCACTGCCTGCATCTGTTGCACCGAATTTTGCATTCAGTGCATCCCACAGAATTTTTCCGTCGTTTATGTGCATGTACACATCACACAGACGGTCAGCAAGAACACTCAGAATGCATCCCACAAACATAGTATTGGCTTCCTGGAATTTTCTCTGATCTTCGTCGGTCATTTCCTCTGGAGCACCAACACTAGCGTGAAAAACTTTGAGAGCAGTAAGCCAGAGCGTGGTCTTCACCTGCCACCTCTTAAAGTGCACACCGGTAAATTTATCCGGCCTCAGTGCATCAGCGAATCCAGCCATAGTTAACTCAGGAAATTGCCTACAATTAGGTTTTTGGATTGTTGGAAAATTAGGCAAGTTCATGATTAATTCCAGTAAATAATTCATGACTAGAAGAGATACTAGCATGCAAAAATCTAGCAAACGAGAAGATCAGGAAGACACAGAGGATGTTGGACGTACTGATCGTTAGCTATTATGGGTGCGACAGTGTTGATGACGATGTTGGCGACGATCTGCTGTTGACGGCGATGAATAGCACCGCCCGACTTGGACGGAAGACGCGCACAGCGCTTCCCAAAAAGCTAATTCGTCCTCTCCCGGTGCAGGATCGCAAAGACGAAAGGTTCCGGAGACCTGCTCTCCCACGCGCCGATGCATGCCGGCGTTTGGGATGGAGTTCCGGCCCGGCCCGGCCCGGCGAGGCGAGGCGAGCGAGCGAGCGCGTGTGGTTTTCCCTTTCTCTTCTCACACATCACTTAGAGTGGTAGAGAGAACTCACTATATAAAGAGGTCCAACTCTTCTCCAACTTTCAAGGTGGGACTAAACTTAGCACCACCACTTGCCATTTTACACATGGGCTTTGAGATTTCAGAAATTGCTATGGGCCTAGCCCATTAATTCTAACAATCCCCCACCAGATCTCAAATACCCATTTAGAGATTTGCCTTCTCTCACCACTTGTTTAATATACCAGTGTTTCAGCAGAGACTGTTAAGTTGAACTTCTGCCTAGAACTTTAAGCTACATCCATTCACAACTTGACAATGGACTATGCCTTGAATTGCTAGTTTTGTGTGAACAGGTTTCACTCAAAGTCTTAACCAGTACCTGACCGTCACGCGCACAGCGCTTCCCAAAAAGCTAATTCGTCCTCTCCCGGTGCAGGATCGCAAAGACGAAAGGTTCCGGAGACCTGCTCTCCCACGCGCCGATGCATGCCGGCGTTTGGGATGGAGTTCCGGCCCGGCCCGGCCCGGCGAGGCGAGGCGAGCGAGCGAGCGCGTGTGGTTTTCCCTTTCTCTTCTCACACATCACTTAGAGTGGTAGAGAGAACTCACTATATAAAGAGGTCCAACTCTTCTCCAACTTTCAAGGTGGGACTAAACTTAGCACCACCACTTGCCATTTTACACATGGGCTTTGAGATTTCAGAAATTGCTATGGGCCTAGCCCATAATTCTAACAGCTGGTACCTGCGGATGGTGCCGCGACCCATCCTCATATGCGACCGGAGGGGAGCACCGCGTCGCTGCTACCTGTGCACCACGGAGGTCACCCTCATATGGGACCGGAGGGGACCACTGCGCCGCTGCTACCTGTTTGCTTCAGTTCATATGCATGGACGCGAATGGCAAGGGCTAGCCAACCTACCGAGCTAGATTAACGCAACGGGAACAGTTGACAACCGGCCAGCTGCATGTCTTTGCATTGCTACCACAACAAGCTAGATGCTTCTGCCTAATGGCTAGGCAACAAATGTTACAACTTTATGTGTTGTAGCCAAACACGTGCTTTGTATTCTTAATACTCCAAAAAACTCTGCTAACTTAAAACCATGGTATTGTGTACCTACTGACTAAATTACTGCAGTTTTTGATACTTTAGTTTTTCTGATACTTTGCTATCAAACACAGCCTAAATGAATTGATCAAGTGTATAACAATTGTGCAGATGTGCCCGATGGTTCTTTCATCGTGTGTGCCCTTACACCAATGTCTAATTTATTTTCATGCCTTTGGTTCAATGAGGTCAACTGTTTCACCTCCCGTGATCAATTGAGTTTTACATACACTTGCTTGAAGCTCACGAGAATGAACGCTTGAAGATATTTCACCTAAATATGTTTAAGGTAATAAATATTCTGATAGAGCCTTCCTTCTGCTGGCTGAGCTCCTCCTGATATGATGTATTTTATCTTAGTTAAATCTTAATAAATAGTTACTGTCAATGGTAGTACATGCCTATGCAAAAAGGAAAAAAATGTCGAACTTGTGTTATCTATGTTAACATTTCTTTTCATCGTATCAATGCTTACACAGGTTCACATAGAATCTTAATATGGTTATTTTCATTTTATTGTTAAAACAACACTGAAAGAAGAGCAGTACCTAAACTGTTCCACACCAAACTAATTGAAATACAGATCCACCCCCGACAAACCTTCGTACGGATAAAAAATCGTTCGTTGATGCCAATCTTAGACTGCCATTGAGGAATTGAGGGCGGGATACTATTCATTTTGATGCATGTATCATGCATTCAGTCTGGTGGGGGTGGAGCAGTGAGGCTGGAGACCCAGGCAGGGGACGCCTCAGGGCTTGGAGGAGAGGTCGACGATACGGACAAGGAGCAGTAGCCTCATGGATCTGCAGTGAAGCGTCATCGAGGGATGGCTGATGTCAAGGTGAGCTCCTGTCAATCCTTCTCCCCCTTTAACTCCTGATCTGTGTCACTCTCTCTCTCTCTTTCTGCCTATATATGCAAAGATCGCACTGTTTATTTCCTTCTCAATGTTGTTACCGTGTTCATGTTTTTTTTGGAAATTAAGAGGACTGTATGCACTTTGTAATCATATAAATGTTTTTTCTCCTATCATTTTTTTGACATGATGATAGGTTCTGGAATTTTGGAGTTAACAAATCTGTTTACATATTTGTTTGTCAGGCACACATAGCTCCGGCTGCCGCGGATAGGAAGTACTCGACGCATGATATCCTCCTGACTCTGACTGAACCCTGTTTCGTGCAAACATGCTCTGTATTTTTTTGGTAGGAACATTTAGCTCTAAAGACATAACTATTCAGACTGCAAGATTTTTGCTTTGGGTTTCAGAAGAACTGTATAGACATGCTTGTTGTAGTATCTGTGTTATGTACTCAGTGTCAAATACAAAGTTCAAATATCATTTGATACAAGGAACAGGCATCCGAACTTTATAAAAGTAGATATAGCAAACATTAGGCTTGATTGCATTAATAATTTATATAGTTGCAGATGTACTTACTTCTGGTACTAATCATTTGATGCTTTTCTTTTTATTTCCACCATTACAAGATTAAGCTTGACAGTGAAATCTTGGATAGTATGTAACACCTTTTCTGCATATTTAGAATATGTATGCAAACTCACACTGGTTTAATTTTACTTTGGTTTTACTAACCAAATTAGTTTTAATAATCCAGTTCCATTTTTGTCTTCCCTGCTAATTTGCGGCTTTCTGTGCCAGATACATCATAGTTAATAAAAAAACTTCTGCTGTAATGGAGGTACTCATCTTTAGTAGTGTGCTTAATTTGATTCATCACCTCAAGTGTTTTACACAAAATTTGAACTATGTGTATCTACTGGTGAGTCCTTGGGCCTCGCTCTATTTCAGTTTTCAAGATGGAAGAATGTCTTAAAGTTTCAACTACTATTTACTAATTGTAGGCTCCTTAGAAGATTCCACCTAATCTTTAGAAACAGAAAATTATAAGTATATTGTCCGCTAGATGCAAGCATGAGTAGCTCAAAACTGAAACGCTGCCATCTCGGACCTCCTCCATGGTTTGCCAGGCTACCAAGATCAATAATGTAGCGACATGAGGAGGGAATTTGATCAAGACATAAGTAGGTAAATACCCCTAGCTATTTTCTTTATATATTTTGCCCTTCTCTCACTGTATTCTATTTTGCCTTTTAGTGATTGTAGAATTAAAGTCTTCAATAAACATACATTTACTTATGCTTCAGAGGATAAGCCTTCTGTAAATACACCCACCCACGCCTAAGATTTTAGCAAATAAATCTTGGCTCAATAACTTTTGTTTTTAATGGAAGGAACAATTTCTTCAGTGACTAACTACATCTTTTTCTTTGCTAGGCTGTAGACAAGATAGGTGATATTAAATGTTTCCTCACAAATAACCTCTCTAATTGACGAGAATAACTGGGTATGTAACAATGTTAACATTGGTAGTTTATCGGCACAGTACTAATGTTGCCTTAATGCACAATAAACTCAAATATCGTCCTCTCAGTATATGCCTCTACAAAAGGGTGCTTAATGAATTCAATGGTTTGCCTCATTTGTACAGAAATTTGGACCATTCTAGCTCATTGAGATAGTTTCTAATTTAGTTTGTTGATTATATTTTATTACTACAGTTTTACTGGGCTGTGTCCTCATGGATTTCAAGTTTCGCTGGAGATATGTCATCTGCCAATGTTAGAAGAATAGGTGCTTCCATAGAAAAAGGTCTTTGTCTCGATTCCTTCCCTTTGAAGGAAACTCCAAATCGAGTCGTCGCGCCATGCCTAGGCTTGCTAAAAGCTAACTCATGTCTTAGAGATTTTTAGTAGCGAATTTAAGTGCATGGTTACTGATGTGGCTATGGAATGCACGGGTTGTACAGCAACTAAGTTTGTAGAGTGAATTCATGTGCTCATAAAGGAAGTGGTGAAACCCAATAAACAATATCATATGGATGCATCTTAAGAGGTGCACAATTGGCATATATTTCGATTGTGCTCCTTCAGGCCATCTTTGATGCTCAGATTGTGCTTTCATTGACATTCACATATTCTTGTTGTTATTGTGTATGTGCAGCTACTGATATAGGTCTCTTATATGAATGTTAGATGTCATTTCTAAATTCATGTTGTAACTATTTCTGCCTTGCTAAGCTGAGATCAGGGACTGCTGGTCATTTCTGAAGATCAGGACACAACCAGCCTCATTTCTAAAGATCAGGACCCAACCAGCCATCCTAATCTGAGTGTCGGATATTTGGAAGTTTGAAGAAGCCTAACATGCATAACATTAGGAGCCCCCCTCTCCCAGTCGAGATCAGGCAAGGCAGATGGGAAGCAGGGGCGCCCCCTCTCCCTCGAGCTCTAGATCCATGGCACCAGCATCGAGGTAAGTAGCAGCACCTCCTCTTCCATCATTTTTTCACCATCTCCGATTAAGGAGCTTTATTAGATTTGCTTGGATTTGTATGAAAGGTTGACTCAAATTTTGAAGGACGTCCCATATACTTTAGTGCTTATCTGTTTGTCTTAAATTCTTATGGCCTGATCTCTGCCCATAGGAATGTGACTATTGGCTCTGTTGTCTCTTAAAACAGAAAATGGATAATGCAAATTTGGTGACTAAACTTGGTGACAAGCTCCCCGTCTCTCTTCTCTGCATGTATCCCCATCTCTGTTCTTAGGAGACATGCTGAAGAGTGTCTTCCTCTCGTTGCTTTGCAGGTCATATCTCAGAATACATCATGTCAAGAACTGGTAGCCAAAGATCTCCATGGAACTGAGTGACATTTCTTGGTGACTTTACAATATTCAGCTTGAAGCCCTTAAATTTCCAGTAGTTGTGTCCTTATTGTTTTGGTGTAGCACTTCATGTAACAATTGAATGCTGAATTCATTACTTCATGAGTATGTGTGGCCTCTCTCCCTCTGTCTGATTCTATATCATGCCTTTCAGTGTTTTGTGTTTTAGATTCCATAATCTCCTTGTATTTGAGTGTCATTTATTTGGCTCCTTCAATATTTGTAGTGCAACTTCCTAAATGTCATGTCCATGTGTTACCAAAGATAGAAAAAAGAAACTGGAATGGGCGGCTGCCAACCTAGCACCGCACATCTTCCTCTCAGGAGGCGCCACCCCAACCCCTAGTATATATATCAATGCACCAATTCTCCTCATCCTGAACCAACTTCAAGAGCTTAGTGGAGATCTCAGTTTCTTTTCAGTTTAGTCATGTTCGTAGAGGGTCCAATGTAACTCGCCGGAAGAGCAGATCGACCGGTGGTGGCTGCAGACACGAGTTGG
This sequence comes from Triticum urartu, assembly GCF_003073215.2. Lineage (NCBI taxonomy): Eukaryota > Viridiplantae > Streptophyta > Magnoliopsida > Poales > Poaceae > Triticum > Triticum urartu. The sequence goes on from NW_024120932.1 coordinate 6,203, forward strand.
GAAGATAGAGAACTTGTCGTCGATTCCGACGCTGGTGGGCGACTTGGGCTTGCGTGCGGGTAGGTTGCAGCCTCACGGTGCTCCGGCGGTTCTGTTCCTGCTCGGCAGCGGGGTTCTCGAGCTAGTTGGCGGCGACAATAAATATCGTGTTTTTTGGACGGATTCTGGCATTGACAAGGGAGGAGACGGTCAGTGTGTGGGTGGGCGGGGAGGAGGCGGGGCGGCGGCATCGCAAGTCCGGTCTGGGCCAAGACGAGACCTATTTTTTTTTATGAATGTCCGCAAAATGATCACATGTACTACTTGATACATATGGCGGGAGAGGCCTAAACTAGTGCGCGAGGAGAAAGTTAAAAATGCTAACTAGATTTCTATTTTTATAGGGATTCATGTTCTAACGACAAACTATGTTATTAGGAAGTTGGAGTCCCCCCTCCAAGGATATGTTCAACACTCAACTTAACGTTGATGCATTTTTTTTATCATTGCTTAACGGTACGGGTGGAGCAGTTCTTAGAGACGACAAAGGAAAATTCATTATTGGTGTATCCTTGGTGCAGAAGGCGGCTTGTAATCGCCTTGTTGTTAACTCTCATAATTTGAAGGTTATTGCTAGTTTTGAACACTGTAATAGTGAGGTTAATATAATGGCTCATGAGCTCACTAGTTTAGCTAGATATCTAATGAATAGAGTTTTTTAGTTTTGTTTGAAGAGAATAAAAAGTTTTGATAATGAAAAACTATAATTTTTTATAGCAATTCATTGGCGAGGTACTTCTTTCGTAGCCAACCCGGTAAGGAAATACCTCTTGAAATTTTTATAGAGTTTCTTCGGAGCTATAAGGCCGGTAAATCTGCCAAGAGGAGTTAAATGTTTATATTAAGGGGCCCTGGGTTCTAGCTAGTTTCGCACCGAGCCCCCGAAATCTTAGAACCTGCCCCGGTTCCGCCTCCTAGGGACCACATTGCCCTGTCACTAGATGGGGCTTTTTAGGCAAGTGATGATACGACAGCAACTGGTATGATACCATGACATCATGATGGATCGATCATCTTTGCTGCTTATAGATTCTTGTTCCATTGCAATGATGCACTGGAAGCAGATATACATGCTTTGATGCAGGGCATGGCCTTGATCATGCAGCACACTGAGCTTCCAATTGTCGTGTTGCCCGATTCATCCCGAGTCTATCAATTTTCAGAGATGAATCACTTGTTTACTCTGCGTATAGTCATCTAGCATTGGAGGTAAAGTCTCTAAGAGGGATCCGGGTGTTTATTCGACAAAAGCTTAATTGTAATCAGAATAGAGTGGCAGATTGTTTGGCGAGATATAACCGTATCGAGCGTAGCACAGCTACGTGGCTACACAGACGACCCTTATTTATTGAGGAATTCTTGCCTCTACTGTAACTATAATTTTTTTAATAAAAAAAGACTGTAACTGTATAATTCTGGAATAAAACACTTTTTACTCTTACTAGTAAGCTTGCACGTGCAATGAAGCTAACCGATTCAAGTAGAGGGGAACATTATTAATATATGTACTTACTCGAACACTGTGAATACTTTAAAATTCAAATTGTTCATGGAACAACATAGCTAACCGATTCAAGTAGAGGGGAACATTTATAATTACCAATCATATACCTACATATTTTTTTCTTGGGCGACATATTCAGAAAATCCATAATCAGTGAAAATCTGCAAACTTGCTATGTAGAGCATTGGATCGGCAGCGAATGGTGGCATATCACATGTGTGGTTCTGACCATCCACTTGAGCTTGTTTTGTAGATAACCCCTCTCAAAATTATAGGTAAATTGTTGGCTATGTCTTGGGACTGTCCGTTTCCGTTTCTACTCTATAGGAGCTGCTGAAGGGAGACAACGCAGTCGAAGGGGGCCGCCGCAGGAAGCTGGTGCGGCCAGCACCAATGCTGCATGGAGCTAGGTCGCCCCATCTTGTAACGTCACAGAAAGATGCCATAGAGGAGTTGGGCGAGCAGGTCGCCGACGCGAGCTAACGGCGCCGCTGCCCCGACGCGACAATTGTGGCTCTCCCCCCGCAGAAGGATCCGCTTCACCCTAGATGATTGTTTCGTAACCTTCATGTGTCAATATCTCAACACGTTATAGCTGCACTGAATTTTCTACTGTAGTTCTTCCGAGCTGGTGCAAGCTTCTGAGCTTGGAGATCTCCTGAATTTGTATGCACCAAGCTATTTTGATTTGTTAAAAGTGACAATCAAAATGCATTTTGGTGGAGTCTTTTCACAGCTTTCGTTTTGAGTGAAACATAAAGATAGAGAGAAGCTAAATCTTTCATCTTGCAAAGAAAGGATTCAGACAAATTAAACTACCCTTATTTTGATAAAGTAAACTTTGACAGTGTAATGAAGTTCTTTCATGTTGAAAATTTAACAATGCCTGTGTCTCTCCCGAGAGAATGTTGAAGCTCTAGACAACATTACAAGTGTTAAGTTTCAACTAATAATAATCAAAAGGAACAACTTGGAAGCTCGAGAAATTCACATATGTTTATAATTAATTGCATTTGACTTGAATTGATAAATCACATATAGAATTCAAAATGATAATGCATGAATTTCCTCATCTTCTTCCATAGAAAAATAACTATGGGATCCTAAATTTACAGTCTAGATGCCTTTTATGTCTTCTAAGAAAAAACTAAACAACTGAAAATCAACATTTCAAAATAAAATATCCATTCTAAATAATCTATCAGTGGCATCGGCTACATAATGTGCTGTGAATTATACTTACATGAAAAAATGTGTGACATATTTAAATAAATTATTTTTTTAAAGCTATATGAACCCAACTAAAAGAACACAATAACTGGTGTAGCATGAATCTTTGTTTAGTCCCATACAAGACTATTTTTCAAAGGCTTTGGTAAGAATGCTTGATATTTCCCTTTGTAAGAAGAAGAAACTTGCAACTTCATGCGTCCAGCACACATATGAAATACACCCCTGAGCCAGTTCAAAAACAAGACTACTGTGTAGTCTGAGAAAATATTTTTCAAAATAGTCGCTTACAAAATCATCATCTAATGTTGACAAGAAGCATCTGCAGCAGCCATCTCAATCCCTTGTATTTATCTATTTGGAAGGACAAGGGCAGCAATAGATTGGATCATGGGTTTTGCAAAGCTGAAATTTCAGCAAATCTTTGCATTTTTCGTGTTTCAGAGAGAAGAATAATAAATGATATGTAGGTTAAAGGAAGAAATTTTATTGTAGGTGACCAAAAAACAACATTCTTTTGCTCTGTACTAAGAAAATACTAATCAAGCAAACAATGGTAGAATTTATCATCAAGTCTTTAATTGGATCGATCCACTATCCATAAGCAAAACATACCCAAGTATGGAGTGAAAACCAGTGAGAAAAATGTGAGTGCAAGCATTAGCCATAGGCCTCCTTGTTCTTGCTTTTGCACCTTTGCAAATTCAACACCACAATCACAACACTCTATATTCAGTATGAATAAGTGTAATTTTGAAACAACAAGAGCAAATTTTACCGGCTATAAATTGCTTCCATCATGTGACCATGTAGCCTCGCACGAGCGTGATATATGTCACTTGAACAGCTGGAACGGAAGGGGGGGAATATTTGAAATCAGAACCCCAAGGACGGCAAGAACCAACATTTGATAGGAGACAACCCATTTTTTGTTGGAAATATGCCCTAGAGGCAATAATAAATTAGTTATTATTATATTTCATTGTTCATGATAATCGTTTATTACCCATGCTAGAATTGTATTGATAGGAAACTCAGGTACATGTGTGGATACATAGACAACACCATGTCCCTAGTAAGCCTCTAGTTGACTAGCTCGTTGATCAATAGATGGTTAGGTTTCCTGACCATGGACATTGGATGTCGTTGATAACGGGATCACATCATTAGGAGAATGATGTGATGGACAAGACCCAATCCTAAGCCTAGCACAAAGATCGTGTAGTTCGTATGCTAAAGCTTTTCTAATGTCAAGTATCATTTCCTTAGACCATGAGATTGTGCAACTCCCGGATACCGTAGGAGTGCTTTGGGTGTGCCAAACATCACAACATAACTGGGTGCTATAAAGGTACACTACAGGTATCTCTGAAAGTGTCTGTTGGTTTGGCACGAATCGAGACTGGGATTTGTCACTCCGTGTAAACGGAGAGGTATCTCTGGGCCCACTTGTCGTGGTTCTAACTCCGACAGTGATGTAGGGGGTGAGTATGGAGAGGCAGATCCTAGCTATTGGGAAGTTGTTACACGCGAGGTTTACGAG
>NW_024120933.1:0-8846 GCF_003073215.2 Triticum urartu
GAAAACTAGCTTGACGATATTCCCATGTGTCCTCGGGAGCACTTTTCCTTATATAAGAATTTGCACGGGCTTGTCCTTTGCTACAAAAAGGATTGGGCCACCTTGATGCACTTTATTTACTTTTGTTACTTGTTGCTCTTTACAAATTATCTTATCACAAAACTATCTGCTACCTCTTATTTCAGTACTTGCAGAGAATACCTTGCTGAAAATCGCTTATCATTTCCTTCTGCTCCTCGTTGGGTTCGACACTCTTACTTATCGAAAGGACTAAGATAGATCCCCTATACTTGTGGGTCATCACTACACTTGTGGGTTATCAACTTCACAAAATTATAATCCCTACCATGACTAGTCCTCACAACCTTCTTTGCACATAATCCTTCTCAATTCTTGAATTTTCTCAATTAAAAGTTGACGACTTTATATATCTTGCTTTTCGTCATCACCATGAGAAAAATTCTCCACACAGTCGATGAACCCTTCGTTTATTCTTCAATAAAAAAGATATTAGTACCATCCTAACTATAATATGGATTTATCAAGTATCCAGCCAAGCGCAATTGAGAATCAAGTCAATCTTTCATCTTTTTCTCAACAATATCAATCCCATCTTTGTAATGGGACTCCACATTGCCATGGACTTCCTTGATCTCTTTATTTTCCTTAAAAATTTCACCATAAACTAAACCATCGATGGCTTGACATCCTTGATTGTACACTTATCTATCCACATATTGTTGCCCTTCATGCGTTCTCTTTTTCCAAAGTTCCTTGTCTAGCTATCTTCTATTGCTGCAAGGGTTCAACTTGAGGTAATTTAGGATCAATTGGATGTGTCCACTCGTCAATGGGACATATCTTTTGTGGCTCTGCACTTTCGATACAAGTAACTTCAGCATCTCCAACGCGAGAAATATTCACACCTTCTCGGAGATCTAGCTCACGGACAGTCTTTTCCCTCCTCTTCTTACATGCATCCTTAAGAGATTTCTTGCACCTGCCTTTAACTTTGTGAGAGCTTTTCTTGCATTTAATGACAACATTGCCAACATGCCCACATTCTCCTTGTGGTGATAAACACCTCTAGTGCTCACACCCATAGAACATACACTTCACTTTGTACTTGTTGTAAGCATCAACTAGACTCCCGTACTGCCATCCCACATTCTCTGACTTTCTCTTAAGGACATCCTCTTCCAGCAATGGTGATGTTGCATTTGTCTCAGACATCCTACAAGCACTCAAATACACAACAATAGTTTAGTAATTCACATCGTTAATGATGAAAAAGAAACAAAAACTATCAAAGTCCAAACCACAAGTAGGACTCGGTTGCAGCTGGTTTGGAAAAAAACACCGCAAATCTAGCTCATTGGGATGTGCTTTTCTCACGAGATGCAAGGGACTATTTGGTAAAAGTTGTGCGGGAACTAGAGAAACTAGCTCCTGGCCCACCGTTGATATTGTGTCTAGACCCAGGTTAATCATCTTGAATGGTCTATCCCTCTCCTTACCTGGGAGTTGTACTCATTTTTGGGGCAAGTGACAACTGAGGAACAATACCCATCCAACATCGGCCCATCCCTCCGTTGTTGAGTGCCCCTCATCACTAGCAAGAAAAACCGAGGCGCGTGCATTCCTAAAGTAGATGTAGTTTTTCATTTCAGGGAGCAGGTGGTGAAGCATGAAAAGGATCATTGTTAGTTTTGAGTTATGTTCCTTTAAGCTCTTATATTATGTGTTGGATTTGTAATCCTAAGATTCCTGTAGTTTATGTTCATTTATGCCGATACAAGCAATCTTGTCCACGATGCGATGTAAGCTTGGTTGTTGAATTCGTAGTTAGGTTCCCCTTTCCTCTATAAATGAAATGACATCTTTAAAAAGAAAGGCGTATGCCCAATCCCATGCTTTGTGTTTTTAGGGAGCCCAACCCGAGGAACTACAAAAGCACTAGTTTTTTTAGTCGGAAATCCCTAGTTAAGGGCGCGCGACAACTTAGACTCACATATAAAATTCTAACACGACCGATGTAGACGTAGAGAGGTGATCTCCATGACGAGTGTGTCTTTGTCTCGCCCACAACGAGACGAAAGAATTGCTAGCCTGTGGCACTTCCTAAATGGGTCGGCCCAACGTGGGAGGACGACTGGCTTGCTAAGCCAGACCCGATTTGTTATTTTTTTGGTTTTATTACTTTTATTTAAGTTTCTCAAATGGAAAACATTTTACTTAAATTTTAAGAAACGTTCAATGGGTGTTTTAAAAATGTTCATACAGTATAAAAATATTTATACAACTTTAAAAATATATTAATAGCATTCAAAAAAATGTTTGTGACATTTTAAAATGTTCACATGTTTCAAAAATATGTCCGTGACATTTCTTTTAGAAATTACACAATATTTTTTTACTCCCTCTGATCCAAATTAACTTTTTTTAGACATTGGTCCAAGTTAACTGACGCAACCAATATACAATGTCCAGTTTACAATGTATATGGCATGCATCAATTAATTCGGACTATAGGGGCGTAATTTAGGAAAAAGTGTTTCATACCAACTAAAATGTCCGTGACTTTAAAAAAATATATTCATGTGTTTAAAAATATTCGCATGACATTAAGAAAATGTTTATGCAATGTACCATCAAAAAATGTTCGTGGCATTTTCAAAATATTCACGCATTTCAAAAATATGTTTGTGGCATTTTAGAAAATTTTAATACAATCTATGAAATGTGTAATTTCACAATTCAAACAAATATTCTATGTTTCTTTGCTAATTTTTAACATTTATTCAAAGAAAAATATTAAAGAATATATTTGAAAAAATGTTCGTCATGTATTTCTAAAAAAATGTTATGCGCGTATAAGAAAGATGTACAAATCGTATTGGAAAAGGTTGACATGTATTTAAAAAGGAAAGAGGATAAAAACATAAAAATAAAGAAAATTAATAAAAACACAGAAGAAAAAGAAACCATAGAAAATGTCCTAAAGCCGGTCCAAACCAGTCCATAGAACCTTCCTAAAACCACTGCAGGAAGCTACAGTGTAGGACAAGTCCGTTAGCGGATCGCCACAGGCCGGTCCGATCGGTAACCAAAGGCCGGTCCGTGCTATAGTCTTTTTTTTAAGGGGTAATGCAACTCTTTATTCATCAAAGACCACAGATAGTAGAATTATATTTGAGTTATGGGGTTGCAAAAGTCAAGTATGGCGACCAGGAGCTAACGAAAGGGAGAATCTAGCTAACTTATGAGCATCCCCATTGACTAAACGACTTTCAAAAGAAAAGGTATAATTGAAATTTCTTGCTCTGGTGTTGATCTCCTCAATGATCACAGCATGTCGACCTCGGCTGTATCTGGCAATGTCCGTAACTACCTGCTATGCATCTGATGCATTCCGTGCTATAGTCTAGTTAGAGCAACTTTAATGGGGTGACCCATTTCGTCCGCCCGTATCTGTTTGAGTCGGCGTGGACAAAAGTGGCGGCCCAACACACCGACCCAAACTCAAATCGTGTCCGTCTGACGTCCGCGTTGACCCATTTCTGACCCAAAATTGCGCATGGAATGCGTCGGCGCGGACGCGTCGCGCGTCTCCTTGCCGTCCGCCGCGTCTCCACCTGGCGGCCACCCAACCGCCACCGGTCATCTTATTTATGACGACCACCGACAGCACGCCCACGCGTCAGCCAATGAAAGCGTCCTTTTTTAACTACGCGTGCGACAGGGTTGGTCTCATCCACTTCTCCCGTCCACATCTGGCCCCCACCACTCCCTTTGTTTCCTCGCCGGCGACCGCAAGCCCTAGCGCGCCCATGGGCCTCTTCGGCAGCAGCAATGGCAAGGGCACCCCCGGCGCCTCGTCCTCCCATGCTCCCCTTCCGCCTCCTTCTCCGGCGGCGACGTGTTTCCGCCCTGGTCGCCGGTGCCTGCACATCCCGGTGCACCAAGCGCGATGGCACTGGGAGTACAGGCAGCCATTGTCGTACAGGCAGCCCCTGGGGAAAACCCAGACGGACGCAAGTTTCGAAAACATGATGATGCAATGCACATGATGACATGACAAGATGCAACACGCAAGCGAATGACATGGCAACAACAGCGAATAACTGAAAGACACCTGGCACATCGGTCTCGGGGCGTCACACTGCCCTGGCAGCGTACCAGGCGGCGTTCGGGTGGGCTGGCCCTGCTCCGGTCTTCATCGACATCACCGACGACGGCGACGTCGAGGGCAAGGGCAAGGCCGACGACGTCTAGGGCAGCGTGCGAGGCGGCAGCAGGCGGGCGCAGACTTTTTTAATGTTTTTATTTAATGTTTATTAGATGTAGGTGGACTTTGGCCGGCGTTTGACCGGTCACTTTTATGTTTAATTATGTTTATTTCGTGCAATTTGTTTTTTTTTCACGCCACCACATTTGGGTCGGCCTCCCCGTTGGACGGTCAAGCCGACCCATTTTAAAATGCGTCCGCCGGCGTCCGCCTGGCCGACCAAAACGAATAAAAAGCGAACAAAGCGCGCGTCCGTTTGGGTCGTTCCGTTGGAGTTGCTCTAAGAGTCCATGGACGTTTCTGGATGCGACGGCGGACAATGCTAGACGGGTCCTCGTATGACCTATCGGACAGCCCCACTCCTAGTATGTCCATCATATACGTGAATATTATACATAAATAATACTGGTATAACTTTTGCTGGTAGTGAAAACACATAGTTCAAACTTAAAATTTATTTTAAGTGCATTGTTCATTTGGAATAGCGCCGGACGGCCCCTTATATGACCTTTTATGCACGACCTTTGGGGAAGTTTTTTCATTATCAATACATACAATCAATTAAACGAGCATACCTGAAAACCCTCTTACCTCTTCAATAGCAATCAACTACTCCCTCCGTTTTAAAATATAGTGCGTCCGCGCTTTTCGAGGTTCAACTTTGACCATAACTTTAACCAATGAAACCGACTGCGGCGGGAGTAAAAACTATATAATTAAAAACTTCTTTTGAATACGAATTCACTGGTATAACTTTTGCTCCCGCCGCAGTCGGTCCCGTTGGTTAAATTTATGGTCAAAGTTGAAGCACGGGAACTGAAGGCGCACTATATTTTGAAACGGAGGGAGTATTTTATATGTTGCACAGTTGGTTCTGTTAGATACTCTGCTACAAACATCCGCACCATGACGCGCGCAAATCTCACAGTCATCTTGAGGAATGTGCTCTTCTCCATCTGGGCCATGTCATCAACAGAATCGGCGGCATTATCAAGTGCAAGCATCCTCAAATGAAATATTTCTACATACATGTATTTTTCTAAAACACATATGGGCAAGCACATGGGCTGGCCCAAGTTTGGGATTTTGAGGCATGAGCGGTAGCCGGTGCTTTCATGTGATTTTTCCTTCCTTCCTTTATTATCTATATCTTTTTCCCACCTGTTTCTTCCTGATATTTTTCTTTCAGTTTATTTTTGGCTATCTTCATTAATATTTTTTACCTTTTCCAACGCATGTATAAATTTCAAGATCTTGAACATTTTTTGAAGATACATGATCTTTTCAAGTTCCTCGGTATTTCTTAGTTATCATATTCTGATGTCCATGAAGATTTTTGCCAGATAGTATGATTTTTTTTGTCAGATGTGATTTTCAATATATTAAAATTTTATTTTAAGAGGATTTTCAACTGATTTTTAAATAATATGGTACAAAATCTTTTAAAAATCCAGGTGGATGGTTCTCTTTTTTTTAGGAGAAGATGGACCATTTTCATAGGAGCCAAGAGTAGACAACTGATTTGCATACGTGGTCGCTGTTGGGCCATATGACTGTTACATGGGTTATCTAAAGGTATACAATATAGTCGAGTGGATTTTCATGGCCGAGTACCCTTAAAAAAGTTAATTTTATAATTTTCATAATATATGATGGTTTTTTAATATGTGATTAACATTTTTAGATTAGATGATGAATAGTTTCCGAAATACATGATGAATATCTTCTTAATACCTGACGAATATTGTATAAATATGTGATGAACATCTTTTGAAGGCAGGGTGACATTCTTTATGTATTCTTTTAAGGTACATGGTGAATATGTTATAAATACCTGATGACCATTTCTAATGATGATGTTAACAATTCAGGTATGCGATGAACGTTTGTTTTAGTATGAAATGAACATTTTTTAAAATTGAGTGAAAATTACGTGATAATATTTCATAAATACAAAATAAACATTTTGAAGTTGCACTTTTTTCGAATATGTTCCTATTTTTTAAATGTCAAGATTTGTTGAAAATTAAAATATTTTATAAATACATGATAAAAAAATTTAATTAAACTATGCACATTTTTTGAAATACATGATAAACAACTTTTTAGTATGTGGCGAACACTTTTTAATTCACAATGAACAATTTTGAAAGTACGTTATAAAATAATTTTTCATACACTACGAAAAAATAAACACTCAACGAACACTTTTTAATACATGATGAAAATTATTAAATAACAAAAAGAAGATTTTTTTCAAAAAATATTTTTCTAAATCATAATAATCAATAGAAACATCGGAAAGGGTAAAAGCCCTGCTGAAACGTATTTTTTCACGGAACTGAAGTGTGCCTGGCCTGTAGGCAAGAGAAAAAATGTACCACTACCACGACAATGAGTGAATATTTTGAAATTACATGATGAATAACTTTTCAGTAGTGATTAAAACTTCTGTGATGACTATTTTTAATACACAAGAAAAATTCTGAAATTGCACTGTGAATATTTCTGAAATAAATGATGAGCAATTTCTTAATATGCGCTGCACATTTATTAAAATTTGTGCAAGCAAAATTATTCAAACATTTTTTTTTGAATATGTCCACATTTTAAAGCGTTTTTTAAGTAGAATATTTTGGAAATACATGAGACACATTTTGAAAGCATTTTTTCAAGTAGAATATTTTGGAAATACATGATACACATTTTTTAATATGTGATAAAGAATTTTGAATTGTCCTAAGCAAAGGGACCGGCCCACTTTGCCCGCAAGCTGAATTTTTTTCCTTCTTCTATTTTAGTCGTTTTTTCTCAAAAAACAAAACCCGGTTGTTGTTTGTGGCAGCTACTCCCTCTGTCCTAGATCCCCTTTTATTTTGAGCCGAAGTTTGATCATGAATTTAACTAATAAAATATAAACTATATGTCATGAAAACTATATCATAGAGAACGTCTTTCAAACACAAACCCAACAATATATTTTGGTAGCATATCTTTTGTATATTTTCTGTTAAAAAATTCGAACTTGGACCCAAAATACAAGGGGGCTAATAAAGCGGACAGAAGTAGTAGGTATTTTAAAATCTTATTAAAAAATAAATCCTAGAAGAAAAAAATCTTCAAAAAATTGTTCAATATCTCTATTTTTTAATAAGACAAGAACCATAGAGTTGATACTCAACCCCACAATCATTGTTGTACACCCCTTATACTCAAGCAATACAAAAGAGCATGAAATAGGGTTTTACCTCCACCATGAGGGACCCGGACCTGGGTAAACCCTCTCTTGTTTCCATGAGCAATGGGGACGAATTTTCATCATCATCGCCTGTTGGGGAACGCAGTATTTCAAAAATTTCCTACAATCACGCAAGATCTATCTAGGAGAGGCATAGCAATGAGAGGGGGAGAGTGTGTCTACGTACCCTCATAAACCGAAAGCGGGAGCGTTTAGTAACGGGGTTGATGTAGTCGAACGTCTTCGCGATCCAACCGATCCAAGTACCGAATGCACGGCACCTCCGTGATCTGCACACATTCAGATCGGTGACGTCCCTCATACTCTTGATCCAGTTGAGGTCGAGGGAGAGTTTCGTAGGCACGAAGGCATGTTGACGGTGATGATGAAGTTACCGGTGCAGGGCTTCGCCTAAGCACTACGACGATATGACCGAGGTGGAAATATGTGGAGGGGGCATCGCACACGGCTAAGAATCAACTTATGTGTCTATGGGGTGCCCCCTTCCCCCGTATATAAAGGAATGGAGGAGGGGAGGTCCGGCCTCTCTATGGCGCGCCCAAGGGGGGGGCTCCTACTCCCGGTAGGAGTAGGTTTCCCCCCTTCCCTAGTTGGAGTAGGAGAAGAAGGAAGAAGAAGAGAGAGGGAAGGAAAGGGGGGACGCCCCCCCTCCCAATTCGGATTGGGCTTGGGGGGCGCGCGCCTCCCACTTGGCCGCCTCCTCCTCTCTCCTACCATGGCCCATTAAGGCCCATTAACTCCCCGGGGGGTTCCGGTTACCCCCCTCGGTACTCCGGTATATGCCCGAACTCATCCGAAACCATTCCGGTGTCCAAACATAACCTTCCAATATATCAATCTTCATGTCTCGGCCATTTCGAGACTCCTCGTCATGTCCGTGATCACATCCGGGACTCCGAACTACCTTCGGTACATCAAAACACATAAACTCATAAACCGATCGTCATGGAACGTTAATCGTGCGGATCCTACGGGTTCGAGAACTATGTAGACATGACCGAGACTCATCTCCGGTCAATAACCAATAGCGGAATCTGGATGCTCATATTGGTTCCTACATATTCTATGAAGATCTTTACCGGTAAACCACATAACAACATGCGTTGTTCCCTTTGTCATCGGTATGTTACTTGCCCGAGATTCGATCGTCGGTATCTCAATACCTAGTTCAATCTTGTTACTGGCAAGTCTCTTTACTCGTTCTGTAATGCAACATCCCGCAAATAACTCATTATTCACATTGCTTGCAAGGCTTATAGTGATGTGCATTACCGAGAGGGCCCAGAGATACCTCTCCGA
>NW_024120934.1:0-25028 GCF_003073215.2 Triticum urartu
CTAGATCTCGGGACGAGATCCTTTCGTAGTGGTGGAGTGTTGTAACACCCCAGATATGATTTACCCAATTTGTACTCCAACTCTTGTCGTTTCCGGCGTTAAGTTATTTTATTTTCTCGGGTTCGGGTCTTTGTCTCCATGTTTTGTTATCGTTGCCATGCATCTCATATCATGTCATCATGTGCATTGCATTTGCATATGTGTTCATCTCATGCATTTGAGCATTTTCCCCGTTGTCCATTTTGCATTCCGGCGCTTCGTTCTCCTCCGGTGGTCATTTCTAGCCATCTTTCGTGTGTGGGGATTAAACATTCCCGGATTGGACCGAGACTTGCCAAGCGGCCTTGGTTCACTACCGGTAGACCGCTTGTCAAGTTTCATACCATTTGGACTTTGTTTGATACTCCAACGGTTAACCGAGGGACCGAAAAGGCCTCGTGTGTGTTGCAGCCCAACACCCCTCCATTTTGGCCCAAAACCCATCAAAACCCTCTCCATCATCTAGAGCGTTCGATCACGATCATGTGGCCGAAAACCGCACCTCATTTGGACTCTCCTAGCTCCCTCCATGCCTATAAATAGACCCCCTCCGAAATCCGGATCTCCTTCTCCCCCGAAACCCTAAAATCGCCCGCCGCCGACGGACAATGTCCGCCCCGGGCCAGACACACCATGCCGCCGCGCCCAGCCAGTGAGAGGCCGCCACCTGTCCCGCACGGGGCCTCCTTCGCCGCCGGCCCGCGAGGCCCAAGGCGGGCCCTCCTCCGCCGCCGCCCGGGCCAAGCCGCCCCAGCACGCCGCCCGCGTCTTCCCCGTCGCCCGGCCACCCCGCCGCCGCGCGCCATCTCCGGTGAGGATGCCGCCTCGCCACCTCCTCGCACCAGCAGATGCCGCCCGACGGCGCCAGCGGCACACAACTTCCGGGGCCGATCAACCGGGGTGGCCCAAAGAGCGCCGTGCAAAACGGACAACGGGGAAAATGCTCGATGCATGAGATGAACACGTATGCAAATGCAATGCACATGATGACATGATATGAGATGATGACGATAACAACACACGGAGACAAAGAACCCGAACCCGAGAAAATAAAATAACTTAACGCCGGAAACGGCAAGAGTTGGAGTACAAATTGGGTAAATCATATCCGGGGTGTTACAACACTCCACCACTACGAAAGGATCTCGTCCCGAGATCTAGGACTGAAAGAACGCCGGGTACTCAGAACGGAGGTGATCCTCGCGTTCCCAGGTAGCTTCACGGTCGGAATGGTGTGACCACTTGACTTTGAGGAATTTGATTGACTTGTTGCGAGTCTTGCGTTCAGTCTCTTCGAATAGCAACGGGGTGCTCACGATGAGAGATTGACTTTGCGGAAGTTCATGGTCATGACAGTCTACTTCATCATTGTCAGCGTATATAGTCTCCTTTCGAGAACGCCCCACATAGGCATCCATAAGCTGCTCCTCATTATATAGGCGGCATAATAAGATAAGAGAGATTTCTTGGAGCCTCAATGTCCTCGAAGTGCCGTGTAGATATCGAAAAACTGTAATGCGGTTTGAGAGCAGTGTCCAGTATGAGAGAACACCTATACGATACAGGTTTTGCAATGTGACCAATTGCAGTTCGAATTTACGACCAGTTCTTGAAGGTCAATCTTAGAATAATTAGGCCACGACAAATGCTTTTGTTGTCATAAGAGTTCGAATAGTGAGGGCTAAAGCATCCTAGAGATAATGTACGAGGATCATAGCTCTCCCAGTTTTTTAGTGAGATAGCTTTGTGACATTTTTGACCAATGATTAATGTGAAGTAGCTTCTTACTAATGAAAACAAGATGACTTAACTGCCCAATCTATGAGTAATTACAAATATGTTAATTGGGTGTATAGGTTTTTCACGTGTCTCTATTTCACTTAGGTATAGCGATAGGCTCAGCCCCTTTTTCGTCGTCTTGGATACCTGAGGCATTGCTGGAGTGCTACGTGAAGATTGCAGTGGGGAAGATTGGTAAGACAGTCCTTGTTGGAACTGTATTTACTTTCGGGACATTGGGGATATATTCCTCTCTATAATCTCTATTTGCCCGAGGATGATTATCTTAATGCATCTATCGAATAACTATGGTAGAATCCAAATTCAGCCCGTGAGGCTTGGAAGCTTCCATAGGCCTCTTCGCCTGCTCTAATCTGTGCGGGTGTATTTGTGTTAACCAGCTCCTTGCTGAGCCTTTATACCCCCGAATCGACACTGTCGCTTATGCAACATTAGTTTTCCTTCTGGTTACCCTACTTATGTGGCGCTAGTTATGTGTATCTCACTGTGATTTTGCCCGAGAAAAGCTTGGACCGTCCCGGATGACCAGTTTGCGAGACGTGACGTACCGGTACATGTGGCCTTGCTAATACAGATAAATTATTTACCAAGGAGGCTTTTGCCCCAAAACATTGGCTCTTCGGCAATTGAATAGTATCCGCTGTTGTTATTAATAGGCTTTTTGTCAGGCAATGACACCAACCTTGGAATTTTACACTTTGCCGCCTAGTGCACTGGTGTATCACTTGTCCGTTTCCCAGCCGTAACGCTCCGAGGGTCATCTTATTTGAGCCCCCCCCGGGGCCAGTGTCCTCTGACTAAGTTGGTCCAAAGCGAGCGATGTCCGGCTAAGCCTCACAAAGCGAGGCAACATCCTCGGCGCTATAGGCCTACCGGGACGGTCTGGACTTATCGAGTGTTAGCCTGAAGAACGTAGATTATGCTGTTCAGACATAAGCACTATCGTTGGGGTATTTGTTACGACGCTCGACTATTGCCTCGTGGCTCAAATTCGGGTTTGAGCGGAAAATGGAGAGCTGTTAGTAGGCATCGTGATCTTGTAACGTGTCTCCCGTCAACATGTGCTGGGCCCCATGGCGCGTCAGTGAAAGGTGAAATCCTCTGGGCTGGCCTACCCGACGGGTGATGCGGTCACTTGAGTGTGCCCTGAGAACGAGATATGTGCAGCTCCTATCGGGATTTGTCGGCACATTCGGGCGGTGTTGCTGGTCTTGTTTTAACCTGTCGAAGTGTCTTGAGTTACCGAGATACCGAGTCTGATCGGAACGTCTTGGGAGGAGGTCTATTCCTTCGTTGACCGTGAGAGCTTGTCATGGGCTAAGTTGGGACTCCCCTGCAGGGATTTGAACTTCGAAAGCCGTGCCCGCGGTTATGGGCAGATGGGAATTTGTTAATGTCCGGTTGTAGATAACTTGAACCTTAATTATTAAAATGAATCAACTGAGTGTGTTACCGTGATGGCCTCTTCTCGGCGGAGTCCGGGAAGTGGACACGGTGTTGGAGTAATGTTTGCGTCGTAGGTGCCTCTAGTTCTCGCTTGTTTGCCGCGCTTTGTCCTCCTCTTCTCTGCTCTCTTGTCTGCGAATAAGTTAGCCTCTCCTTCACTTTCTCGTGGCTCTCCTTATGATAATCACAGTCGATCAACCACGAAAGGCTGGTAGCAATCCTCAGTCGCTCTCCAATTCGCGGATCCACTACTATGCTAAAGGTGGCGCTCTGCTGCAGTTGGTCCAGGGCACTCATGATTTATCTACCTCGCCTTACCTAATATGACTTCTATCTGAACCTCCCATGTGGCAGGTGGATTCGCGGAGAGAGGTGCGAGCGATAGGAAGAATGATGTGAGCTTCGCTTCCGGTTTGCAGTCCCTGAATGTGGCTATCACCAACTTTTTAACCGTAAGGGTTATACCCTACTTGGAACACGAAACCCATATGCCGATTCCGGTCGCAACATAGAGATATGTTGATTCCCAGCTTCCAGAAGGGCTGACGCGCTCGAGCTCAAGTGGGGGTTCGACCGAGGACTACTCAGACACACTTGGCACTTGGGTTGTGTTCCTGTTTTCCTGTTGGAATCAAAGTAACCAGTCCAGTGCTTGCCCCACGTGTTTTGGTTCACCTGATTGGGGACCGTCTGATGGGTGCATCGATGGGCTAATATGCTTTTATTATGCTTGGGCGCCTTGGCGTAAGACTTCAAGGTAGGTACGGGACGTGAAAGCCTATGCCGAAGTGCGTTGGTTGAAATCCCGTGGTATGAAAATGCGAGATAAGTAATATGGTATGCTGGACACCTGATATGACGTGAGCGGGTGTAAGCCCACAAACCTAATAAAAGGTTACTTCCCGGCCTTTATTAAGTATGGATGTAGATGGTGAAGTGGCGATTGTAAGAATATGTACCTAACTTGTACACTATATTACATGTGCTGTTTAGTACCTCACTTGCGACATATGCCTTCAATGCGATTATGTCCTCTAAGTCGTGCCTCGACACGTGGGAGCTATAGTCGCATCGAGGGTGTTACAAGTTGGTATCAGAGCCTTCCCCGACCTTAGGAGCCCCATTGCTTGATCGTTTTTAGCAGCCGAGTTGTGTCTAGAAAAATGTTTTGAGTCATTTAGGAATTATATATCGGAGAGTTAGGAATTCTTTTTACTTCCCAGTCTCCTCATCGCTCTGGTAAGGCATCCTGACGTAGAGTTTTGACTCTTCTCTTCTCAAATTTCACTAAAAAAAATTTAGGATCACGCGGGTATCTTGGAATCGTTCCGATGGTTTTATGATGAGAACATTGTCTTGGTGCCTCCTGTCAGGGGTTTAGTGGAAGTGTCCCGGGGTTGAGCTCTGAGGTGTTGTCATCATAATTTTATCGTTGCATTTCTGGAATACCTGAGTTTGGTACGCCGACATCAAAAATCTCTTTTATGCAGTTCATTGGTGAGATAACCTCGACGCCACCGCGGGAGTTCGGGAGTATCGCCATAACTTGTATTACAGATGCTTTTTGAAGGTTGAGGTAGATGGTTTCCGAAGTTTTTCTCGGTTATGTGTTGAAGGATGGATACAGCTGGATGTAGGATTTGCTAGATTTGGGTGAGATATTATGCTTCCCCTGTATCCCCAACACCTGATTGCATAACCGGAAAGGTTCGGGAGTTTCATAGGTGGGAATTCTTGTAGCTCTAGTTCTTCTTCCACGGATATTGGTTTGAGATTAGGATTTCTTACCGATTATTCGTTCTTGATCCATACCTTGTTGATTTATTTCTCTACCTTAATTCTAAGTGGCTTCTCAATTTATGGATATGTGACCATTTCAAGAGGAATGCATTCGTTCATTTTGTTTGGATGTGAAGACTATATGTTGCAATTTTCATTCCGTTGGATTCAGCTTCCTTTGTACTATGTCTATGTGCTAACGGATGGTCAACCTCTTCAGGATGGCTCCTCCAACGCGCACGACTCCGAATCCTGATCCGCCACCACCTCCACCCTGCTCCATCGGAGCATGGACTGTGAGCTACATGTGCAATCGTCTGCGAAACTACTTAGCCAATGGCACCGCATCGATCCGAAGTGTCCATCGAACAACTCCGACTGAGTCCTCCGGATGGTGGCAACTGTGTGGCCTACCAATGAATCACACAGTTGATCATGCATTCTCCAAGAGCGCAATCAAGGCAACCAAGGGAACCAAGGCAACAATCAGAATCACTTTGCTACACTCAACCAGTTCCTTGCTAACGGGCCAAAGACTTTCAGCAATTGTGTTGAGGCAACCGATGCTGACGATTGGCTCGTGGATCTGTGCAAGCATTTCGAGTGCAGTAACGTCAGGCCTGAGGACTTTCAAGTTCGCTTCCTTCCAACTCAAAGATCAAGCTGCAGAATGGTTCCAGCAGTACAAGGATTCCAGAGGTGGACGTGTGATTACCTGGGATGAATTCCGTCAAGATTTCAGAGCTCCATATCCCTCAGAGTGGTTGAAAGCAAGCGTGAGGAATTCCGCAACCTGAAGCAAGGCTCTTTGTCTGTCTATGACTACAACAAGTTGTTCCAGAAGCTCGCCCGCTTTGCCAAGCAGGACGTACCTGATGAGAAGAGCATGATATACCAGTTCAGGGGTGGTCTCAGAGAAGAAATCCAGCTAGCTCTTGTTCTCTTTGAGCCCTTGAGGTACGATGAGTTCTACAACATGGCACTTGAAGCAAGAGGCCGCTCAACTGAGGTGTGATGCTTCCAAGAAGCGAGTCAGAGATGCTACTCCTTCTTCCTCTACTCAAGTGGCCAAGCAGCAGAAGTATTGGCTTCCTCCTCCTCCGTTCCGTCAGCCGTATCAGCAGAAGAGCAAAGGTGGCAGTGGATTCTTCCCACCCACCCAACCCTGGCTTTCAGAACAAGACTTCGTCTCAAGCTCCAAGATCGAGTGCTCCGTATCACCAGTCCGCTTTCAGAGGTCACGTGCAACAAGTGCCAACAGAAGGGTCACTATGCCAACAAGTGTTTCAACCAGAGGCGTCTTCCTCCTCCTCCTCCTGTCAGATCGGCAAGTACAGCTGTGGTCAAGCATAACCCCAAGCACGCCAAGGTCCAAACTTGGATGAATGCAGCTCAGGCAGAGGACTCATCAGATGTAATTCATGGGTAACCTTCCTGTTAATGATATTCCTGCAAAGTCTTTTTGACACTGGTGCATCGCATTGTTTCATCTCGAGACCCATTTTTCTAAGCATGAGTTGCCTTTACAAGATTTGCCTAGACAGTTATCTGTTGTTTCTCCGGGTAAATTCATGAATGCAAGCGCTATCCCCCGATGTTACTATCACGTTGGGCGACTACAAGTTTCTCTCTTCTCCGGTGGTTCTTGGTAACTCGGATATTGATCTTATTCTCGGAATGGATTGGCTTTCTAAGCACAAGGCGCATCTTGATTGTGCAGCCAGGCAGATTCAATTGACTCATTCGTCTGAGGATGTAATTGTCTTTGCCGCTCGTGATGATACATCCGTCTGTTTTCTCTCAATGAGAAGGGTGAAATGGATGCTATCTCGCAAATTCCAGTCGTTTGCGAATATCAAGACGTCTTTCCAGAAGAGCTTCCAGGAATGCCTCCGCACCGGCCAGTTGAATTCGTTATTGATCTTGAGCCTGGCACGGAACCTGTGTGCAAGCGTCCTTACAAGCTCGGACCTGAAGAGTTGAAGGAGCTGAAGAAGCAACTCGATATTCAAGAGAGAATGGGTCTCATCCGGCCTAGTTCTTCTCCTGGGGTTGTGGTGTTCTTTTTGTGAAGAAGAAGGATGGAACGGACCGACTTTGTGTTGATTACCGTCCATTGAACAAGAAGACCATCAAGAACAAATACCCACTTCCCAACATCAACGAGCTGTTCGAACAACTCAAAGGTGCCCAAGTATTCTCCAAGCTTGATCTCCGTATGGGTTATCATCAGATTCGAATCCGTGAGCAAGATATTCCCAAGACGGCTTTCAGGACAAGCTATGGTTCATATGAATACACTGTCATGTCTTTTGGCCTTGTCAACGCTCCTCCGACTTTCTCTCGCATGATGAACTTCATCTTCAACGCCTACACCAATGACTTCGTTTTGGTCTATCTCGACGACATTCTGGTTTTCTCGAAGAACAAGGAAGATCATGCCAAGCACTTGCGTTTGGTACTCGATAAGTTGAGGGAACACAGTTCTACGCCAAGTTCTCCAAGTGCGAATTTTGGCTCGATGAGGTTCTTTATCTTGGTCATATCATCTCTGCCAAGGGCATTGCCGTGAATCCTGAGAAGGTGTCTGCAATTGTGAATTGGGAACCTCCTCAGAACGTGAAGCAACTCCGTAGCTTCCTCGGTCTCGCAAGCTATTGCGAAGATTCGTTGAAAACTTTTCTAAGATCGCGAAGCCTCTCTCAAATCTTCTCCAGAAGCACGTCAAGTACGTTTGGTCTCCGGAGTGTGACATTGCTTTCAACACTTTGAAAGAGAAATTGATCACTGCTCCAGTTCTGACTCCGCCTGATGAATCCAAGCCGTACGAGGTCTTTTGTGATGCCTCTCTCCAAGGTCTTGGCGCAGTGTTGATGCAAGAGAAGAAAGTTGTTGCTTATACCTCTCGCCAGTTGAAGCCCAATGAGAAGAACTACCCCACTCATGATCTCGAGTTGGCGGCAGTTGTGCATGCTCTTTTGACTTGGAGACATCTCTTATTGGGAAGAAAAGTGGACATTTTCACTGATCACAAGAGTCTCAAGTACATCTTCACTCAGCCTAATCTCAACCTCAGGCAAACTCGATGGGTCGAAATGATTCAAGAGTATAATCCGAGTATCGAGTATACTCCAGGCAAGGCCAATGTGATTGCTGACGCATTGAGCAGAGGCTTATTGCAACAGTCTGATTCTCAAGCCTTATCAACCCGAGCTTTGTGAAGCTTTCCGCAAACTTAATCTGCAAGTTGTTCCTCAAGGTTTCCTCGCCAACCTTCAAGTCTCTCCTACCTTGGAAGACCAGATTCGCCAAGCCCAGCTTCTTGATGCTATGGTGAAAAAGGTGAAGATTGGGATTGCCAAGAGTCAACCCAAGTACAAGTGCTACCGCCTTGATGACAAGGATACTCTCTTCTTCGAGGATCGTATTGTTGTGCCCAAAGGTGACCTTCGTAAAGTGATCATGAACGAGGCTCACAATTCTCTCCTCTCCATCCACCCTGGGAGCACGAAGATGTATCAGGACCTCAAGCAGGCTTATTGGTGGACTCGAATGAAGCGCGAGATTGCTCAGTTCGTGAATGAATGTGATGTCTGCAGAAGAGTGAAGGCAGAACACCAAAGGCCAGCTGGTCTCCTCCAACCTCTTGCCATTCCAGAATGGAAGTTTGACCACATTGAGATGGACTTCGTGACTGGGTTTCCAAAGTCCAAGCATGGCAATGATGCTATATTCGTTGTCATCGACAAACTCACCAAAGTGGCTCACTTTCTGCCTATCAAAGAGTCAATCACTGCAGCTCAATTGGCGGAACTCTATACCTCTCGAATTGTCTCTCTGCACGGTATTCCACAAGTGATCTCTTCAGACCGTGGCAGCATCTTTACCTCCAAGTTTTGGGATTCTTTTCAGAAGGCCATGGGCACCAACATCCGCTTCAGCACAGCTTTCCATCCTCAAACTAGCGGTCAAGTCGAGCGTGTCAACCAGATTCTTGAAGATATGCTCAGGGCTTGTGTGATCTCCTTCGGCATGAAGTGGGAGGATTGTCTTCCTTATGCTGAATTCTCCTACAACAACAGTTTTCAAGCAAGTTCGGGCAAGGCCCCATTTGAAATTCTGTATGGCAGGAAGTGCCGTACCCCTCTCAACTGGTCTGAAACCGGTGAACGTCAGCTTCTCGGAAATGACTTAATCACAGAGGCAGAGGAAATGTGCAAAGTCATTCGAGATAACCTCAAAGCAGCCCAATCCCGCCAGAAGAGCTACTATGATAGTAAGCACCGTGATTTGGCTTTCGAGATCGGAGATCATGTTTACCTCCGTCCTATGAAAGGTACTCGTCGCTTCGGTATCAAAGGGAAGCTTGCCCCTAGATACGTGGGACCTTTCAAGATTGTCAGCAAGAGAGGCGACCTCGCCTATCAACTCGAGCTTCCTTCAAACTTTGCAAATGTTCATGACGTGTTCCATGTCTCTCAGCTTCGAAAGTGCTTCAAGACTCCTGACCGCACCGTCAACTTCGAGGACATTGAGCTCCAAGAAGATCTCTCTTATCGTGAGCACCCAGTTGCTATTCTTGAAGAGACTGAACGCAAGACTCGCAACAAGTCAATCAAATTCCTCAAAGTCAAGTGGTCACACCATTCCGACCGTGAAGCTACCTGGGAACGCGAGGATCACCTCCGTTCTGAGTACCCGGCGTTCTTTCAGTCCTAGATCTCGGGACGAGATCCTTTCGTAGTGGTGGAGTGTTGTAACACCCCGGATATGATTACCCAATTTGTACTCCAACTCTTGCCGTTTCCGGCGTTAAGTTATTTTATTTTCTCGGGTTCGGGTCTTTGTCTCCGTGTGTTGTTATCGTTGTCATGCATCTCATATCATGTCATCATGTGCATTGCATTTGCATACGTGTTCATCTCATGCATTCGAGCATTTTCCCCGTTGTCCGTTTTGCATTCCGGCGCTTCGTTCTCCTCCGGTGGTCATTTCTAGCTTTCTTTCGTGTGTGGGGATTAAACATTTCCGGATTGGACCGAGACTTGCCAAGCGGCCTTGGTTTACTACCGGTAGACCGCCTGTCAAGTTTCGTACCATTTGGACTTCGTTTGATACTCCAACGGTTAACCGAGGGACCGAAAAGGCCTCGTGTGTGTTGCAGCCCAACACCCCTCCATTTTGGCCCAAAACCCACCAAAACCCTCTCCATCATCTAGAGCGTTCGATCACGATCAGTGGCCGAAAACCGCACCTCATTTGGACTCTCCTAGCTCCCTCTATGCCTATAAATAGAACCCCCTCCGAAATCCGGATCTCCTTCTCCCCCGAAACCCTAAAATCGCCCGCCGCCCGGACGGACAATGTCCGCCCGGGCCGGACACACCGCGCCGCGCGCCCAGCCAGTGAGAGGCCGCCACCTGTCCCGCGCGGGGCCTCCTCCGCCGCCGGCCCGCGAGGCCCAAGGCGGGCCCTCCTCCGCCGCCGCCCGGGCCGAGCCGCCCCAGCGCGCCGCCCGCGTCTTCCCCGTCGCCCCACCCCGCCGCCCGCGCCATCTCCGTGAGGCGCCGCCTCGCCGCCCGCCACCGGCAGACGCCGCCGCGCCGCCCGCGGCCACCTCGGCGTCCGTGCCCGCCGGCGCCGCCTCCTCGTCGCCCCTCGTCGCGGAAGGCCGCCCCGGCCGGACGGTTTCTACTCCGGCGGCCCACCTCCGATTCCGGCGACCTCGACTTCCATGCATGAACAGTGATCCCAGCCGGATCTAGATCTGAGTTGGAGACGGTTGACTTTTTGCCCGAAACCCTAGTTCATGTGCTCCTGTTCATCATGCTATATCTCCGCATCCGTAGCTCCGTTTTGGCATATAGCATATCAAAATGTTCGTCTCAGAGAGTACATCATTTCATCCATTGCATCATTTTCATTTGAGTTCATCTTGATGCCCGAAATGCTGTTAGAAGAGTGCTACTTGAGATAATTGTCAGATCTGCCTGCTCCATTTAGATATTTGTCATTTTTGCCATGATTATGTGTGCATGATATGCCCATGAGCTCTACATATGTTTTGTTAAGGGTTTTGCCATCTTTCCAGAGGTGCAACCCATGTATTTTTGTGATGTGTGTGGTGACTAGCACGAGCTTGCAAAGTGAGGCACTTGGTAATGCTGATTTCAGGGACTTAGCATTTCCACTAAGTCCTTGAGCTGTTTATCTCATATGGCCATATGTTCATGTTGTTTCCTAGTGATCCGTGCCTCTTTTGAGGATGATCAGTAAGGATGTTTTGTTAATCTTGTAGTGCTCTATCCATCCATGTCTTTGTTTGCAATTATGGAGCACCCTAGCTTGAGTCAATCGAGCTCTACTTTTGCTACTTCGTGAATCTGGGCAGATTGTCTACTTGTTAGCGATTTTGCCGATGATGTTGTAGTTGATCCGTGCATGCTATGCTATTGTTCTTGCCATGTCTAGCTTGCATTTTGTGTATTCTTGATGGGTGTATGCTTAGATTTGTCATGACTTGCTCCGTAGTGAGTGCATCGAGCTCGTAAACATGCCTACTTGATATCTGTTTTCAGCATGTGCCAGTTTTCACTAAGTCTGAAAACTGATTATGCTTTTGCTATGTTCACATGCTTGCAATGTGTTTTCTGATCCCTTTTGGCTCAAGGTCACTAAGGGACTTTTGTTAAGCTTTTGAGTAGCTCCATGCCATGTTTTACTTTGCCATGTTCAGGTCCTGTAGCATGTAGTTTTGTTGCTCCGAAGAGTGCTACCTGATCTGAAATTCCAGACAAGTGTTAATTTCACTAAGTCTGAGATCTGTTTACCATATGCATTTTTGCCATGCTTGTTTGAACCTGTTAATGGATGAATTGGCCGTAGCTCAGTGCTAGACTTTTGTTAAGCATCTTGAATGCATCCCTGCCATGTATTTTTATGCCATGTTTGGTGCTGTAGCTTGTTCATCTCATTGCATTTAGATGGCTACTTGCTGTAAATCGCAGACGTGGTCATATTTGAATTGCTTGCCATTTCCAAACCGTAACTCCGATTCCGGCGTTCTTTATATCGTTTTCAAGCGATTTCATCTCATCTTTCCAGTGGCACACTTGGATTTCCAAGTTGAGGCCAGGTTCATGCATCCCTTGTCAAAAATCTTGCATATGCATCCCGCATCGCATCCCGCATAGCATACCATCCTTGCATCATATTGTTTGATCCTTGCACGTGGTTGATTGTGCCCTTGTTTCTTGTTTGTCTTGTTTGGGTAGAGCAGGGAGACAAGTTCGCTAACGAGGAGCCCGTTGAGTGCTTTCGAGGATCCAGTCAACTCTGACAACTTTGCAGGCAAGATGATCATACCCTCGAAATCACTACTATCTTTGCTATGCTAGATGCTCGCTCTTTTGCTATGCCAATGCTACGATGCCTACCACTTGCTTTCAAGCCTCCCAAATTGCCATGTCAAACCTCTTAACCCACCATGTCCTAGCAAACCGTTGATTGGCTATGTTACCGCCCGTGCTCAGCCCCTCTTATAGCGTTGCTAGTTGCAGGTGAAGATTGGAGACCGTTCCTTGTTGGAACATTATTTTCTTGTTGGGATATCATTATATTGCCATGTTATCTTAATGCATCTATATACTTGGTAAAGGGTGGAAGGCTTGGCCTCTCGCCTAGTGTTTTGTTCCACTCTTGCCGCCCTAGTTTCCGTCATATCGGTGTTATGTTCCCGGATTTTGCGTTCCTTACGCGATTGGGTTATAATGGGAACCCCTTGAAGTTCGCCCTGTTTAAGCTTTTCCAAGAATCCCCAACCTTGGTTTTACCATTTGCCGCCTAGCCTCTTTTTCCCTTGGGTTTCCGGAGCCCGAGGGTCATCTTATTTTAGCCCCCCGGGCCAGTGCTCCTCTGAGTGTTGGTCCAACCGAGCGATGTCCGGGGCTACCAGGGGCAACTCTGGGCTGGCCTACCCGACGTCTGCTCATCTGAGTGTGCCCTGAGAACGAGATATGTGCAGCTCCTATCGGGATTTGTCGGCACATTCGGGCGGTGTTGCTGGTCTTGTTTTAACCTGTCGAAGTGTCTTGAAGAACCGAGATACCGAGTCTGATCGGAACGTCTTGGGAGGAGGTCTATTCCTTCGTTGACCGTGAGAGCTTGTCATGGGATAAGTTGGGACTCCCCTGCAGGGATTTGAACTTTCGAAAGCCGTGCCCGCGGTTATGGGCAGATGGGAATTTGTTAATGTCCGGTTGTAGATAACTTGAACCTTAACTTAATTAAAATGAATCAACTGAGTGTGTTACCGTGATGGCCTCTTCTCGGCGGAGTCCGGGAAGTGGACACGGTGTTGGAGTAATGTTTGCGCAGGTTGTCTCTAGTTTCTCGCTCGCGCTTTGCCTCCTCTTCTCGCTCTCTTTTGCGAACAGGATAGCCACCATATATGCTAGTCGCTTGCTGCAGCTCCACATATATTTTTACCTGCCTTACCTATAAGCTTAAATAGTCTTGATCGCGAGGGTGCGAGATTGCTGAGTCCCTGTGGCTCACATATTACTATTACACCAGATGCAGGGCCTGATGATTCCGCTCCAGGTGACGCGCTCGAGCTCAAGTGGGAGTTCGACGAGGACTCTCAACGTTACTATGTTTCCTTTTCCTGATGATCAGTAGTGGTGCCCAGTTGGGGGTGATCGGGACCGTGTCGCATGTTGGGTTATCTTTTATTTTGGCGCCGTAGTCGGGCCATGAGTGTTTGGATGATGTAATGTTATTTATGTACCTTGATTGACGTGGCGAGTGTAAGCCAACTATGTTATCTCCCCTTTTATTATTATATTACATGGGATGTTGTGAAGATTGCCTAACTTGCGACATATGCCTTTCAATGCGATTATGCCTCTAAGTCGTGCCTCGACACGTGGGAGATATAGTCGCATCGAGGGTGTTACATAAGAGGCCCTTCATGGCCTGTTCGGCCGCCTTGTGGAGCTCGACCAGTTGCTTCAGCTGGTCGCTCAGGGGCACGGGGTGTCCGGCCTCAGCATACTGAGACCAGAACACCTTCTCCGTCGAGCTGCCCACCTCGGCTCGATAGAATGTGGCGGCATCGGATACACTCCGGGGAGAGCTCCAGATTCGGGTAAGTATCAAGTAACTCACGTTTATGTGTTTACTTTGCATAAAGAATGCCTTACCTGCCGCTATCTTCTTCACCTCATCCAACTCCTGGAGGGTCTTCTAGGATTCGGCCTTGGCAGATTTGGCATTTTCAATAGCCACCGCAAGCTCGGACGCTTGCGTCTTCAAGTCATGCTCCAAACTCTCATGTTTTTCCATGAGAGCCTAGAGCTCTTGCCGCACCTTGCCAACCTCGGCCTCATACTTCTCCCGCTCGGTGCGCTCCGAGGCCGAATTCTTCTCGGCCTCGTCCAGCACTTGCTTAAGGGTCGCCACCTCAGACGTGCCCCCTACAATAGCCACGATAATCCTGTCATTTTTTGCAATTGCATCTTATATATATATATATATATATATATATTTAACAAGGTATTTCTTACCTTCATTGTCCTCGAGCTGCTTCTTGGCATGCTCGAGCTCTTGCTCGGACCTTTCGAGGTCCTGCTTTAGCGTGTCCACTTCCGCAGGTAGTGCGGCGGACGCAAGCAGGGTAGCCTGCACATGCATATTGACTCATTTTTGTTAGACTCTTGCGAATTCTATTTGATCCTCTATTCGGCTTTTCTTCCTGAACGCCAAACAGAGCATCACGGGCTACTGTCTATGTGGTACTATTATTTACACTTTCTTTACTTACCTCGAAGCCTGTCAAAAGGCTAGTACAAGCTTCAATCAGTCCATTTTTTGCGGACTGAACCTTCTGGACCACCGCACTCATAATAGCACGGTGCTCCTCGTCGATGGAGGCTCCTTGGAGCGCCTCCAGCATATTGTCCGGCGCCTCTGGTTGGACGGAGGCCGCCGGCACGGTGGACTTGCTCCTCTTGGAAGGAGGTCCCCCGCCGGACTCCGGAACCTTTGAAGGTTCCGGAGCGGTGTCCGGCCTAGAGCCGGACTTGGAACCCTGGGGGGTTTCATACCCTTTACTTGTGGAGTCCGGGAGGTCGCCTTGCGGCGCCTCCGGGACCACCTCCTCCCTGCTTGGAACCTGTTGGGACAACACCTCGGTGTCGTCCGTAGGGCGGGAGGAGGAAGCCATCGGAAGCGAGTTCACATCCGACGAGTCCAGTGAGCCGCTCGACGAAGCGTCGAGCCGGTCTTTGGGTGGGCTGCATAAGCATATTCGACATAAGGGAAAGCTGTGCAATAAACGAATACTATGAATTACTCCGGTATCCGGATACTTACAATTTTGCCAGGGGCTTGGCCCTGGGCTGCCACTCATCTCCGCTGTCGTCGGCATCGGCGGAGTTGTCCGGAGGAAGGGTTTTCCCCTTCTTGGACCCTCCGGCTTCCTCAGAGAGGGCGGCCTTCCTTTTTTTCTCTCCTCCCGCTGGAGGGGGAGAGGTTTCTTCTTCTTCCTCCTCGTCTTCGTGAGAGGAAGGCGCTTCGGGACCGTCGGATGATGAATCCGACACCTCCTGGCGCCGGGCGCTCTTTCGAGTCCCCGTGGCCCTTTTCGTGGCCTTCTTCTCCGGCACCACATAGGGCGCCGAAACCAGCAGCCTCGCCAAGCGAGCGTCCGCTGGGCCTTCGGGCAAAGGGCCGGACAGTTGATCTGTCCGGACGTCACCTGCCAATCTTGTCAGAGGAAAGGGAGCTTAGATCCCGCATGGAGTCAAACTATGGAAAACTGATACCCTATAAAAGGAAAAAAAACAGCTTACCGCGAGCGCGTGACGCTGCACGCTGAATCCGCGAACCTCGGTAGCGGATGCGGGAGCCTCGGCGCCCTTGAAAAGCATCCTCCAGGCATCTTCGTACGTCGTGTCGAAGAGTCTGTTTAGAGTTTGATGCTACGCCGGGTCAAACTCCCACAGATTGAAGGCCCGTCGTTGACACGGGAGGATAATGCGGATGAGCATAACCTGGACTACGTTGACAAGCTTGAGCTTCTTGTCCACCAGGGTTTGGATGCATGTTTGGAGTCCAGTCAACTCTCCTTTTTTACCCCAAGACAGGCCTGTCTCCTTCCAGGAGGTGAGCCGCATAGGGGGGGCGGATCGAAACTCAGGGGGTGCGACCCATTCGGTGTCGCGCGGCTCGGTGACGTAAAACCACCATGATTGCCACCCCTTCAGGGTCTCCACAAAGGAGCCCTCGAGCCATAGGACGTTGGCCATCTTGCCAACCATGGCACCGCCACACTCCGCCTGGCTGCCGCGCACCACCTTTGGCTTGACGTTGAAAGTCTTAAGCCATAGGCCGAAATGGGGGCGGATGCAGAGGAACGCCTCGCACACGATGATAAACGCCGAGATGTTGAGGACGAAGTTCGGGGCCAGATCGTGGAAATCCAGGCCGTAGTAAAACATGAGCCCCCGACAAATGGATGCAGAGGGAAGCCCGGTCCGTGGAGGAAATGGGGGAGGAATACCACCCTCTCATGGGGCCTAGGAGTGGGGATGAGCTGCCCCTTTTAGGGAAGCCGGTGCCCGATGTTGCTAGCCAGATATCCGGCCTTCCTCAGCTTTTTGATGTGTCCCTCCGTGACGGAGGAGACCATCCGCTTGCCTCCCGCTCCGGACATGACTGGAGAAGGTTGAGGTGGTAGTGCGGACTTGGGTGCTGGAGCTTGAGTGCGCAAGAATGGATAGGCAAAGGAGGAAGAAGGCGTGGGTGAAAAGGTGGATCCTTATCCCCTTATATGGGTGGACGCAACTACATGTCCCCACCAGCCTGGTAAAACTTGCTTATCTCCAAGCGCCGTAATCAAAGGCGCGGTTGGGTTACCCACGCCCGTATTGATGAGAATCCCGAAATAAGGGGGCACGATCTCTGCTTTGACAAGACGTGCCAAGGAAGCCGCCTCGCATGACGCGCTGAGGTGGGATAATTAAACGACTCGGATAAAGGCTTGGCCGTGGTGTGTCGCACCACGGAATACGTCAGCATATTAGATGTGTGTAAATATTATTCTCTCTATGGCAATATGTGGAAAACTTATTTTGCAGAACCGGACACTATCTTTGTGTTTAAAATATTCTAAGAAGTACTTGGAGAAGGAACCCGCCTTGCAATGTCGAAGACAATTTGCGCGCCGGACTCGTCGTCATTGAAGCCTGGTTCAGGGGCTACTGAGGGAGTCTTGGATTAGGGGGTGTTCGGATAGCCGAACTATACCTTCAGCCGGACTCCTGGACTATGAAGATACAAGATTGAAGATTCCGTCCCGTGTCTGGAAGGGACTTTCCTTGGCGTGGAAGGCAAGCTTGGCAATACGGATATGTAGATCTCCTTCCTTGTAACCGACTCTGTGTAACCCTAGCCGAGCGCGTGACGCTGCACGCTGAATCCGCGAACCTCGGTAGCGGATGCGGGAGCCTCGGCGCCCTTGAAAAGCATCCTCCAGGCATCTTCGTACGTCGTGTCGAAGAGTCTGTTTAGAGTTTGATGCTACGCCGGGTCAAACTCCCACAGATTGAAGGCCCGTCGTTGACACGGGAGGATAATGCGGATGAGCATAACCTGGACTACGTTGACAAGCTTGAGCTTCTTGTCCACCAGGGTTTGGATGCATGTTTGGAGTCCAGTCAACTCTCCTTTTTTACCCCAAGACAGGCCTGTCTCCTTCCAGGAGGTGAGCCGCATAGGGGGGGCGGATCGAAACTCAGGGGGTGCGACCCATTCGGTGTCGCGCGGCTCGGTGACGTAAAACCACCATGATTGCCACCCCTTCAGGGTCTCCACAAAGGAGCCCTCGAGCCATAGGACGTTGGCCATCTTGCCAACCATGGCACCGCCACACTCCGCCTGGCTGCCGCGCACCACCTTTGGCTTGACGTTGAAAGTCTTAAGCCATAGGCCGAAATGGGGGCGGATGCAGAGGAACGCCTCGCACACGATGATAAACGCCGAGATGTTGAGGACGAAGTTCGGGGCCAGATCGTGGAAATCCAGGCCGTAGTAAAACATGAGCCCCCGACAAATGGATGCAGAGGGAAGCCCGGTCCGTGGAGGAAATGGGGGAGGAATACCACCCTCTCATGGGGCCTAGGAGTGGGGATGAGCTGCCCCTTTTAGGGAAGCCGGTGCCCGATGTTGCTAGCCAGATATCCGGCCTTCCTCAGCTTTTTGATGTGTCCCTCCGTGACGGAGGAGACCATCCGCTTGCCTCCCGCTCCGGACATGACTGGAGAAGGTTGAGGTGGTAGTGCGGACTTGGGTGCTGGAGCTTGAGTGCGCAAGAATGGATAGGCAAAGGAGGAAGAAGGCGTGGGTGAAAAGGTGGATCCTTATCCCCTTATATGGGTGGACGCAACTACATGTCCCCACCAGCCTGGTAAAACTTGCTTATCTCCAAGCGCCGTAATCAAAGGCGCGGTTGGGTTACCCACGCCCGTATTGATGAGAATCCCGAAATAAGGGGGCACGATCTCTGCTTTGACAAGACGTGCCAAGGAAGCCGCCTCGCATGACGCGCTGAGGTGGGATAATTAAACGACTCGGATAAAGGCTTGGCCGTGGTGTGTCGCACCACGGAATACGTCAGCATATTAGATGTGTGTAAATATTATTCTCTCTATGGCAATATGTGGAAAACTTATTTTGCAGAACCGGACACTATCTTTGTGTTTAAAATATTCTAAGAAGTACTTGGAGAAGGAACCCGCCTTGCAATGTCGAAGACAATTTGCGCGCCGGACTCGTCGTCATTGAAGCCTGGTTCAGGGGCTACTGAGGGAGTCTTGGATTAGGGGGTGTTCGGATAGCCGAACTATACCTTCAGCCGGACTCCTGGACTATGAAGATACAAGATTGAAGATTCCGTCCCGTGTCCGGAAGGGACTTTCCTTGGCCTGGAAGGCAAGCTTGGCGATACGGATATTCAGATCTCCTACCATTGTAACCGACTCTATGTAACCCTAACCCTCTCCAGTGTCTATATAAACCGGAGGGTTTTAGTCCATAGGACAACATACACATCAACAATCATACCATAGGCTAGCTTCTAGGGTTTAGCCTCTCTGATCTCGTGGTAGATCTACTCTTGTACTACCCATATCATCAATATTAATCAAGCAGGACGTAGGGTTTTATCTCCATCGAGAGGGCCCGAACCTGGGTAAAACTTCGTGTCCCTTGCCTCCTGTTACCATCCGGCCTAGACGTACAGTTCGGGACCCCCTACCCGAGATCCGCCGGTTTTTGACACCGGATAGGGAGCACTATAGGATTTCTAATAAGTATATGTGAATGACATATTGTTGATTGGAAATGATGTAGAATTTTCTAGAGAGCATAAAGGAGTTTTTGAAAGGAGTTTTTCAAACAAAGACCTCGATAGAGCTGCACACATATTGAGCATCAAGATCTATAGATATAGATCAAGACGCTTGATAAGTTTTTTCAATGAGTACATACCTTGACAAGATTTTGAAGGAGTTCAAAATGGATCAGTCAAAGAAGGAGTTCTTGTTACAAGGTGTGAAGTTGAGTAAAGGCTCAAAACCAGACCATGGAAGAAAATATAAAGAGAATGAAAAGTCATTCCCCATGCCTTAGTCATAGGTTCTATAAAGTATGCTATGATGTGTACCAGACCTATTGTATACCTTAGCATGATTTTAGCAAGGGAGTACAATAGTGATCTAGGAGTAGATCACTGCACAGCGGTCAAAATTATCCTTAGGGACTAAGGAAATATTTCTTGGTTACGGAGGTGATAAAAGAGTTCGTCATAAAGAGTTACATCGATGCAAGCTTTTGACACTGATCTAGATGACTCTGAGTCTCGATCTAGATACATATTGAAAGTGGGAGCAATTAGCTAGAGTAGCTCCGTGCAAAGTATTATAGACATAGAAATTTGCAAAATACATACGTGTAGCGACCAGACCTCAAACGGTCAAATCTTTGTGCACAGGTGTCATACCTGGATCAGTAATGCTGACACCTCATAGTACTTGAAGGATTTATAACAGAGTAGCAATCACACACTTATTACATCGAGCGTCTCAATAGAGAACTTATTACAATAAATATGGATTAAGGCCATCTATAACGATAACAGCGGAAGGCTTGGAAGGTAAGTGAGTCCATCAACTCCAACGGCATCACTGAGTATAGAACCACGACCTAAAACTCCTTAATCGTCGTCTGAAAAGTCTGCAACATTAACGTTGCAGCCCGAAACGGGTCAGCACATTGAATATGCTGGCAAGGTAACACATAGAGAGTAATGGAATGAAACAGCTATACTATATGCATATTTGGCTGGTGGAAAGCTCTATGGTTACAGTTTTGCGTAAAGCTAATTTTTCCCTACTGCAAAGGAATAAATTTTATTTAACTATCATGGTAGTTGTTAAACATTGAGAATGGTTGACAGCACTCTCAATCCCAATAAAGCATCATCATTAAACAAAACCCATCAAAATTAAATTTTAGAGTAACATGTTGAGATTCACATGATAATCCAAGTAATAGATACTCAAGATGTCCATAACCGGGGACACGGCTAACCATGATTAGTTTATACACTCTGCAGAGGTTTGCGCACTTTTCCCCACAAGACTCGATCGCCTCCGTTTGGTTTCTCGCACTACACGGTGTTTGAGAAACGGATGACCGAGACATAGTCTTTCAGAAGGGCTAGCACCTTACGATGGATGGACCGTTACACCTACTTTCCCCTACATCTGCTAGTCCACCCTGTAAGAGTTCGCATGACTTAATCAACTATGCTAGAGCCCATAATAGCTTGTGGATGCACACGGAAGTTTCTAGTATGAAAAATCTCATGATCCCTTTGGGCCTGGGTGGCGGTCCATAAAGAAAAACAGGCAATCCTGGAATACCCAGGTACCTCAATCCACCCAGATGTGTATTTAAGTTGCCACCTTAGATAAACCATTAATTAACAAACTCACATCTGTCATGGATATCACTCACCCAATCCACGTCTACTAGCATAGCATGGCACAATAGGCAAACGTAGAAGTAACTCCAAAAGGTTTGATAATACAACAGGTAATAGGTACTACCTCAACTACTTCCCATCCCACAATTTAATTAGATCCTAATCATGCAATGTTTGAGGATTGATCTAATGCAATAAAACTGGGTAGTAGGAGTTATGATCAAAGTGTTACTTGCCTTGCTGATGATCCGTGAAACCTAGAGATTCGAAGTAACAGGCGGCGCACTCTGGGTATTCTATCACAGACAAACAAACAAGCATACAATAAGTATTCAACTAATGCACAGGTAAAACTCAAATAAGAGATCTAACCAGAAGGTTCAACTTAAGAACTCCGGTTTGCAAAAAGAATCAAATCAAACGAAGCAACGAAAGTCAAACGGTAAAAGAAACAAGCTTCGTTTACTATTCTAGATATAGGACAATTTTTATAGTGGCAAAAACTTGGTTAAGTTGGTTAAACGGATAGAGGGTTTCCAGACGAAACTCCAGGCGCTTGAATCGCCTGATTCCGATAAACAAGCGAAAAGTTATACTAAAACGAAAATCGGATCAGGAATCGCGATCAGAAAAATCGCGGATTTAATCCAAGAAAAGAAAAAAGACGAACGTTCGCTAGAACGAACGAACGAACGCTCGCTATTTAAATAAATCGGAAAACCGATCTATTTAAAAAAACTGAAACTAAAAAACGAACAGAACCGTTGGAAAAACCGAACGGTTTTTCAAAAAAAACCGGCGTCTAAAAAAAACTACCCGGCAACTTCGGCGAGGCTCCGGCGGCGGTCGGCGACGCGGGGTGGCAGCGGCGGTGCTAGGGCGGCGGGGGCAGCGCGCTAGGGTTTGGGGGAGATCCCGGGCTGGGCTCACCGGCTTATAAAGCCTGGACGGGCCTAGTGTCCGGGTCGGACACGGCCCTTATGTCGGTTGCGTTTTTTTAATTATTCCGCGCAGAAAAATAAATAAAAGAAATACTAAACGGACTCCAAAAATCCCGAAATAAATTTTTCCCGTCTTCTAAAATCAAGCCGCACAAGGTGAACATTTATTTGGGGCTTAAATGCAATTTTGAAAAACGCACATTTTCCTAAATTAAAATAAAATATCGAAAAACTCCGAAATAAAATCTTATTTGATCTTATTATTAAATCCTCAATATTTCTTTATTTTGGGAAATTCATTTTATTCCCTCTCTCATATTTTTGTAATAGAAATAATTGATGATAAAATAATTAAAATCAAATGATCCTATTCTCGAAATTTGAGAAAACTCAAATATGAAAATAACGAAATCCCCAACTCTCTCCGTGGGTCCTTGAGTTGCGTAGAATTTCTAGGATCAAAACCAAAAGTAAATAAATTATGATATGCAATGATGATCTAATGTATAACATTCCAAATTGAAAATTTGGGATGTTACAAATCTACCCCCCTTAAGATGAATCTCGCCCTTGAGATTCGGGTTGGCTAGAAAATAGATGAGGGTGGTCCTTGAGAAAATCTTCCTCTCGCTCCCAGGTGGCTTCATCCTCCGTGTGGTGGCTCCACTGAACCTTACAAAACTTGATAACCTTGCTGCGGGTGACTCGGCTGGCAAACTCAAGAATCTTAACTGGTTTCTCCTCATAGGTCAAATTGTTATCCAACTGAATTGCTTCCAATGGCACTGTGTCTCTCAAGGGTATGTCAGCCATCTCCGCGTGGCACTTCTTCAGCTGGTAAACGTGGAACACATCATGAACTCCTGACAATCCTTCGGGCAATTCCAACTTGTAGGCCACTTCTCCCATACGTTCCAATACTCGGTATGGTCCTACAAACCATGGCGCTAACTTTCCCTTAACACCAAAGCGCTTTACTCCCCGAAGTGGGGATACTCAAAGATAAACTCTGTCTCCGACTTCGTAAACTGTCTCCTTGCATTTTGAATCTGCATAACTCTGCTGCCTGGATTCAGCTACCTTGATCCTATCGCGAATTAATTTCGCCCTCTGTTCAGACTCCTTAATCAAATCAGGTCCAAACAACTAGCGGTCTCCAACTTCATCCCAGGACAATGGGGTCCTGCACTTTCTTCCGTACAAGGCTTCGAAAGGGGCCATCTTTAAACTGCTTTGATAGATGTTGTTGTAAGAGAATTCTGCATATGGCAAATTGTCGTCCCAACTAGATCCATAATCTAGTGCACAAGCTCTCAGCATGTGCTCCAAAATCTGATTGACTCTCTCGGTCTGTCCATCTGTCTGTGGATGAAAAGCTGTGCTGAAATCTAGCCTGGTACCCAAAGTTTCGTGCAACTGATTCCAGAACATTGAGGTAAACTGGGTTCCTCTATCTGATACTATACTCCTCGGAACTCCATGTAAGCATACAATCCTGGTCATGTATATCTTTGCCAACTTAGCACTGGTGTAAGTGGTCTTTACCGGGATGAAATGAGCTACTTTCGTCAACCGATCAACTACAACCCAAATCGAGTCATAGCCTGAACGAGTCCTGGGTAATCCCGTGATAAAATCCATGCCTAAGTTATCCCACTTCCATTCGGATATCGGCAATGGCTGTAGCAATCCTGCTGGCTTCTGATGCTCTGCCTTTACTCTCTGACATACATCACAAACTGCTACATACTCCGCAATATCTTTCTTCATTCCGGTCCACCAGAAAATATCCTTCAAATCCAAATACATCTTGGTATTTCCTGGGTGAATCGAATATGGTGAATCATGTGCCTCTTGCAGAATCAACTTCCTAATCTCCGGGTCATTGGGCACATAAACACGGTCTTCAAACCATAGGGTGTCGTGCTCATCCTCACGAAATCCTTTAGCCTTACCTTCGCTCATTTTCTCCTTTATAGAGGCAATCTCCTTGTCAGTCTTCTGAGCTTCTCTGATGCTATCCATCAAAGTTGACTGAATCTCCAATGCTGCTACATAGCCTCTCGGAACTATTTCCAAACATAGCTCACGAAGATCCTCGGCTAACACCTTTGGTATTTCTCCCGTCATTAGTGTATTGACATGGCTCTTACGGATCAATGCGTCAGCTACTACATTAGCCTTTCCGGGATGGTAATGCAATCTCATATCATAATTCTTGATGGGCTCCAACCATCTCCTTTGTCTGAGGTTTAACTCCTTTTGCGTGAAAATGTATTTCAAACTCTTGTGATCCATGTACACTTCACAATGATTTCCAATGAGGAAATGTCTCCATGTTTTCAATGCATGCACTACGGCTGCTAACTCCAAATCATGCGTGGCATAATTCAATTCGTGGGGTTTCAGTTGTCGTGAGGCATATGAAACAACTCTCCCTTCCTGCATAAGCACTGCTCCAAGTCCTCGTCGTGAAGCGTCGCAATACACCTCATAATCCTTGGTCTGGTCTAGCAAAATCAACACTGGTGAAGTAACCAAGCGTTTCTTCAACTCCTAGAAACTAGCCTCACACTCCTCAGTCCATATGAACTTGGTATCCTTCTTTAACAACTCCGTCATAGGTTTTGCAATTTTGGAGAAATTCTCAATAAATCTCCGGTAGTATCCTGCGAGTCCAAGGAAACTCCGGATCTCTCCAACTGTTGTTGGTGCCTCCCACTTGGTCACGGTATCAACTTTAGTGGGATCAACTGCTATTCCTTCTCCGGATATAACGTGTCCGACGAATCCTACTTCCTTCAACCAAAAATCACATTTGCTAAACTTGGCATATAGTTGATGTTCCCTGAGATTTCCAAGAACCAAACGCAAATGTTCCTTATGCTCCTCTTCATTCTTCAAGTAAACCAGAATATCATCAATGAACACCACGACGAACTTATCCATGAACTCCATAAACACTTTATTCTCTC
>NW_024120935.1:0-8913 GCF_003073215.2 Triticum urartu
GGCTTCATCTTCTTGCAGCGCGAGTCTCGGTGGGGGGACTTCTCCTTGTGGTGATTTGGCAGTAGCGGCCTGGATCATCCAGATCCCGGCAGGGATGGCGGCGGCCCGTGCACGAGAGATGGAGGTCTTCGATTAGATCTGGGTGAAAACCTGCTATTGGCTATTGCCAAGGCCAACGATGGCAACGCTGTCTGCGTCGTTCCCTTCCTGAAGGCATCGCCGAGAAGAAGTTCAAGACCACTCTCTGCTACCTCCGGGGGAAACCCTAGATCAGTAGATCGGATGACGACGGCTCTCTGGTGTCGTTTCCCCCTTGGGGGCGTCATTTTTGGAGGTGCACACGGGATCGAGGGGCCAGAGGACGGTGTCTTTGGTGGAGCGGTGCTTCATCTTACACATCGATGGTGGCGGATCTCGGCGGCGTGGTGCTGTGGAGATTCGGCGTCTGATGCGCGGAGATGGACTCGCGCAGGAGGAGGAAGTTGTCTGGCGTCATGGTGGCGTTGATGGCAGAGAGGCCTGGCAAGGTCGGTGCTTCAGTTCTGCTCTGAGGATGGACCGAGGGATGATGGAGATGACGGCCCTTGCAGCGTGTGGTGCTCACTGGGAGTGTGCCAGATCGGTGTGAGACCCAATACAGGTAGTGGCTTGGATGGGACACCCGGCTTTAGATGTTAGGCTTTGGTGCGATGTCTCTTTGGTATTAGGCCCGGACATTCAGCACGCCTTCATCAAGGGGATAGGAGTAGCAACGGTGTTGCCAAGATGGTGGCTTCAGGCTTATTGATGTATCATCTTATATGGTCTTTGTGAATAATTAATAATATGATTGCATGTGTCGTCCAGATGCAGAGGTCGCAGGTACATCCTCCTTTTCTAAAAAAAAAAGAGTAAACCATTGCGAAGGGCTACAACCTCGGGAGCTTCGGCATCAGACACGTAGGGAATGTTTTATGTAGCAGCCGCAATAAACTGTCAGTCATCTTAGATCAAGAGTGGTGTCGCTGAAAATTGGCATATCTACAGCTGCAACATAGGATCTTTTAACTAACTAACATTTAGTTCCATGGCGGGTTTCTTTTTGCGGGATCCATACCGGATCTTGTAGCAACTCTTTTTAGCAGGGGTGTTGTAGCAATTAAGAAACACAATTCTCATCAAGCGGCGGTAATGAATCAATTGGTTCTTCAAGAGATTGTTCTCCGTAGGTTCGTCAATCTGCTATCGTGACTCTCGTTGAGTAGAAAAGTGAACACATAGGCGACAAAGTACTATTGATGCTCTAAACACATACTATGTACATGATCGGATATATGAAATTCAATGCGATGGGATTGGAAGTGAAGAATCATGGCTAACAAAGATGCCTAGCTGCTAGCTGGTGAGGTGATCAAACGGTTTTCACTTTATCACAGTGCATTAACCAGTAGTGCTTTTCTGGCCTTCTTAGTTGGTTGTGCTTGGTAGCGATCCGTGACAAAGTAATATATTATCATGTTGTTCACCCGTTCCAGATAGTTGGTTTAGGCTCCGCCGTTGATTGACAAACGGCCACACTGATATGATGGAGAAAGTAAAGAAAAATGTGTTCATGCATGGATCTACGGCCCCATAAGACATGTACTTAATTAAGACCAGAGGATCATGCACAAATGCATTCAATGACACATTTCAGGTCAAATATTATCAGAAAAGTATCGCCCCAGGATAAGCTAATCTGCCACGCCATTCAAAATAACGTCGCAGATGAAGCCAAGGAAGAAGACGGTTGATTCCGAAATCTCCCTGCCGATAGGATTTAAGGTAGGCAGATCGGCTTACAAGCCCCTCTGAAGAGATCATTCGAACTGAGTGAGGAGGATGCCAAAGGGTCCAGTCTCTCCATAGAATTGGTCCGCTCTATTATCAATGTCCTATCAGTCGCAATCTGCAGCCCGGCTCGTGCCGTAAGAGCAACTATAATAGGTGACATAGGCAGGACTGTAAGAGATGACACATCATAATTTTACCTAGTTGGAGGGGAGAGGAAAGGAGAGAGAAGAGAAACATACAGTAGATTTATAGCCTACGGTAGCACGGGCTTGAAAACACTTTGTGAAAAACAATATGGGCTATGTATTAATAATATAGCATACAAGTATGACTAATTATTATATGAGTGGGATATTAGGTTGGTTATAGTTGACGTGACAATTCCATATAGCCGATTATTTTCTATACTATTAGCATTACTAGAAGGGAGTCGACTGAACTACAAAATACAACGGGGAAGCTAGCCCTGCTGCTGCTACCCATCAGGGGTTGGCCCGCAGCGGTGAGAGAAATAAAGGCTGGAGACGTGACTAGAGGGGGTGTTTGGTGACTACGCACAACAAATCACATAGAGAAAAATGACATAAATATCCTTGGAGAAAGGAAGGCTACTGCCTAACGGGTTAAAGCACATTAATGCTAGTGTGTTACTATCAATGCATCCTGCATATAAGCAACTGACACTTGCGGTAGCAAGATGAACCTCATAGTTGGAAAACCTTGTGAGCTCCATCTATTTAGTTTATTGTGGAGTACTGTATGAGACGATGTGGAAGACTGTGCAAGTCATGAGGGTGAGTGGTTAGGAAATGATATATCGGATGCATCGATAATTACAGATGATGATTAGATGAACTATATTGTCAAAAATTGTTGGTATTCCAAAAAACAGTCGTACAAGATAATTCATAGTTCCTTAATCGGAACTTATAGAGAACGAACATTCTCCCTCTTGCCTTCCGGCATGACACAATATGAGCCGTATGATCATGGCTTGCGACGGCACAGTCGCATGATCAAGATGTATACGTGACATCTACAAAACAATCTAAAATAACCTAGCTTCATTGAGGGTAGGTACGCCCTTCCATAATAGGCGCAATGACAGCTGGGAAATTGAATTCTCTAACAGCTCTCAATGTCAATCATGAATCGGTTAAACTAGCAAACACTCTAGATAACCATATTGTCATAGTAGAGCTTGTTTCCGGTAGCTTCCCATTCAGAGAGTTTGTGTTGTTCTTTTTAGGCATTTATTTCACCCAAATAAAAAGTCCATTGTTAAAAATTTGCCACCGTTAGCGTTAAGTACATTCTGCATTAGTTGTTCGGATGAAAATCAGGGCTATGAGATTCGATGTAATGAATCACTGTCAACGAACTCCAAGGTGGCTAGGAAGATGGTCTATGTTGCTTTGACAGGACACAAAATAAAACATTGCTCGGATATAAAGTGTGGTAAAGAAAACTGCTTTGTATTATAGCAGGTAATTCGATATAGAAAAGGGAACCGCAATGTTGATATATTTTTTCAGAGAACGGGAGAGTATTATTGTTCAATAAATAATGTTCGTAGGGATACAAGAGGCGTCCGGGGCCATGCCAACCAAACACGTCTACCTCTACGCATGGAGAAAATGAACATTTTGCTAAAGCATGCACATCTCTATTTAACTATCTCCACTCGTGGTCAAAAGATGACAACTGAAACATTCCCTTCTTCCTGTCAATCTATTTCAATATAAAACCATAGCTGGTGAGCGTGTTGCCGGAATGTAGATTCTTAATCATGTCGAGGCAATCCGAAATATTCTGAACCCTCGCTTCATGAAGATCAAGTGCCAAAGACAGTGCTTCGCCTATCGCGGTCGCTTCCATGATTTCAAGGGCAATCATACCATCAAAAACTGTGGCCGAGGCACACAAAACGTTGATATGCAGTATCATAATGTATGATGGGCTGAGCATCGTGACATGTCGATAAACTAGGCCTGCTTGTGTTCTGTGGCAAATGGAAACTTAGTGCCGGTTCCTCATGCGAGTATGTCTCGCATATAGCTGGGTGTGGTGGAGCAGTCACCCCACCTTGGGCTGGCCCAAAAAGCCCACGCTAGCTCATTTTCGCGTAGCTAGCGGTGATCTAGGAGACCCCCTAGTCAGTGACTTGCGCGTCAACTCTCCAAATGGCGCTCATGGGAGCACTCACATGGGCCGACCCAGCAAAGCATGCATTCCTGGCTCGCTCGCTAGGTTGTCGCCTCGTTCCCCCAAATTGTCAATAAAAATAATGCCTTGTTGAATAGTACCAATGATTTTGATGGAGAATCAACCACATTTAGCATTATTACATATTTAAAAAGTTGTTGTTTTTTATATCCTGACAGAGACGTGTGCTGCGCGTGCATGCTTGTGATGAATTAAAAAAAATCAAATTTTACAAAAATTCACGCATTTGGAAAAAAGAAAAATTTAAAATAACAAAGAAAAAGGAAAATATAAAGGAGGAAAATAAAAGTAAAGAAGAAAAACCCAAACCAAAACCAAGTAAAAACGCTGATCAGATAACAGAAAAACAAGAAATAAAAAGAAAGAATCCAACCGAAAGCTTTCGGAAGCTTCACAAAACCGAAAGAGAGTGGCGCAGTAGATGGGCCAGCACATTTAATTCTATGGATAGGCTGCAGTGGGTGCCATGTACGGAATGCATACATGATTTGTTTTTTGTAAAATTTAAAAAATGTTGGACTATTCAATAAAATGCTCATGGAATTCAAATATTATTAGCTAAATATTCTTGTAATTTTTGTAGAACTATGCATACATTTACAGAGAGATGTTGGTACGATTCAATAACAATATTCATGACATCTAAAAATATTCAAATGTTAAAATATGTTCCTGATATTTTAAAAATATATTTGATAGTGTTTTGAATATTCAGGACACATGAAAAATGTTCACCCATTGTTTAAAAAAAATCATATGAGTTAAAAAGAGAAGGAAAAAAAGGAAATAAAGATAACAAATAGAAAAAAATTGTAAACCGGAAAAAATACAATAATACCCTACGGAACGCGGAAAAAGAGGTCCGGCTGCTGGGCCGTGGCAGGCATCGGGGTCGCTAGACACGAGCAACATAAGTGAGCCTTTGAGTTCTTCGGAGGGTGATTTTAGGTTCCTTTGAGTCACACACTGGTTTATTCCTCGACAGATTCAAGAAAGAAAATGTTGATGCGGGATGTAAGAGCTTGCCAAATGTGTCTTATACGTTCGGGCGGACGGTTCAATTAGTGACCGATCAGAAAAAGTGCCGGTCAGCATGGGTATTTTAGACTTGTGACTGACACCTCTCATATCTAGCCCATATGTGGGACATATATGAGGAGGCCCGGTGCACCGGGCTGCGTCTGCCACGTCGGACTGACATCTAGGTCCCACAAAAAATCGCTTGAAAATCCAACGGTTCGACAGACGTCTCCTCCAATGGGGGTGTGAACGCCGTGTGCCACCGCTCTGGCTCACCCTAGGCCAAAGTCCAGCTATTTAAACCAGCTGCCGTCTCCAACCCTAGCCATAACCTCTTTTGCCCTCTTCATGTTGCCAGTCCAAACACATTCCTCTTCATTCCCACCTCCCTCTTCACTCGCCGTCTGCCATGGCCTGGCTAAAGAAGACCATCTATGCAATGCTCACGCCAAAGCGCCTCTTCCAGATCGAGCAGGAGATCTGGGCGAGGCGCGCTACCTACATCGTAGCCGGCCTACCTCCGGACTCGCTGGAGCCGGAGGAGGAGGAGTAGGAGTAGGAGGACGAGGAGTAGTATCCGATTCCGACGGAGGAGGCGGATCCGGATGAGGACGAGGTGGAGCAGCCGGAGGAGGAGCTGGCGCCGGCTCCGGGCTTCAACATGGAGGACGCGAAGGCAGAGTTTCGATCGCCCAAGCGGCCGAGATGGTTGACATCATGCCATCATGGAGTCCATCCACGAGGATGCCTATGTGGAGGCCAACCGGCGGTTCATCCGACAGGAGCGGGTGGCAACAGACCCGTTTTTCGCTGAACTCGACGCAGAGATAGAGGAAGAGGCAGAAGCGGAGCAGCTGGAGTTGCGGATGTTGCCCATGTACCCGAAGCCGGGCACGGAGATAGTGGACATCTCCGACGAGGATTGGGGTAGTATAGGTCATTTGATCTACATAGTGCATGGATTTTCTAGTTTAAATGATTTGCATGGGCTTAAGGTTTGAAAAATAAGATACCCGAATGCAGATGCTCGAATTTGAGGTGGGACTGATGACACATCCGCGGACATAGGCTCGAATTTACTGACCATCGGCTGTAGATACTCTAAGCGCGTGTTTGGTTGCCTGCATGAGGCCCAACCAGGCCCGCGCGGGAAGGAAACAGAATATTTTGGTTGGCTGCATACACTGTTGGGCCTGCATAGCACAGAACTTAAAGCACCTCTGGACCTGGCTCGCTGAAAACACTCAGATCGGCAGTTACTTGCGAGCCAGGCCAAGGCGAGCGCATGCAAGCAGGCCCTTGCACGAGTGGAGACGGGGGGATGCGAGGTGATTACGTCAGGTCTTCTTCAACCTCGTGTAACCTTCTCTCTAATCTCCTCTCTTCCTTGTCCCTCTGATCTACACAACGGTGCTTCGATTCGAGGTAAACTCTACACGAAAAAGATGCACCTCGATGCTACGGTTTCATTCAGGCGATCGGTTCGTAGTTTCGTCGGCGGGAAGTTCTTTATTTCGTGTTCCCGTTTGGAGCTATTTTGGACGAATTTTGTCAGATTCGTCGCGCATGATCGATCGTTTGAAATTTCTTTTGACCAGCAGTCTAATCTCGCAGTTCCACACAACATTCGTGTTGT
The DNA here is from genome assembly GCF_003073215.2 of Triticum urartu. Lineage (NCBI taxonomy): Eukaryota > Viridiplantae > Streptophyta > Magnoliopsida > Poales > Poaceae > Triticum > Triticum urartu. The sequence continues at coordinate 6,695 of NW_024120935.1, forward strand.
AAGTTTTTGATTTCGATGATCGTAGCATCATCTCTCCTTGAACAACAGTCTCGCGCACTCACGCCGCCATGTCGAGCCGCCATGTCGAGCTCCTCTGTCCTCTACTCAGAGCCTTCCTATTCGTCCCTCTCGATGCCGACGCCCTTCCCTTTGATCTCCTTGCCCGCGTCCTACTACACTAGTGTCGTTTCCGGCGTCGCTCATCTCGGCCTACTCTCTGTCGTCCTCCTACTGCACTGACGCTGCAATGGCGTTCACACTGCTTTCTTGTGTCCTCTGCCTCCGTGCACACTGCAGTTCACCGCGCAGCCGACAGGGTCGATCATCTCGGCCTCCGCTCTCTTCCTACTGCAAGACGATACCATGGCGCGAGCACTGCATTCTCCTTCTCCGTCCACTGTCTTTGCGCGAGCACCGCAACTAGTTCGCCGACGGTGTCGCTCGCCGTGCCGCCCACGAGGCCGCTCGTCCACGACTTCATGCTCGTCATGTCGGACACGACGCCACGGCCACTATCCACCGCAGTCGCCATGGTCCGGCGCACACTGTATTTCTTCTCCCCCTTCCTCTGCTAACTCTTAACCCTGTGTGCTAAGTGCAAGTGCTAGCTCTTAATCATAGCCCAGGTGGGCAACCAAACAACATGTAGTTGTATGCGCCGAGACAATGCAGGCAACCAAACAACATGCCAAAGTTGATCCCCTATTGCAGGAAGTCAATATGCAGGCAATCAAACAATTTGCAGATGTCGCATATGAGGCTGTTTTTCCAGAGCCAGACTGAGTGGAGAAGGGTATGCAACGAAGATACTATAGTGGACGGCAACCAAACATGCCCTAAGATGTTGTGGTGCATCTACTCCAGACAAGATGATAGATATACCCCGACACACGGTTACTCCGTTCTTTTACCAAAATATTAGGGCATGTACAATGGTTGATAAGATAGTCTTATCTTAAGTTTTGCATGTAAATTAGAGATGACAAAAAAACATGTCTATAATGGGTTATCTCTTAGCCTTATCTTCAATAATTAGTTGTTCCTAAAAACATGATGAGACACATTGTGCTAAGAGATCATCTCTTGTCTTTTCTTAAATAAGATAAGACAAGCCTTTTCTTATGATTTCTCTCTCCTCCACCTTATTATTTATTCTACATGGCATTTTTAAGATAGAACCATTGTACATATGCCCTTAGGATACATAATCTTCATCATCATTATCGGTCTATCTCAAAGTGGATAGAAGGGGTGGAAAACAAAAGAGACCAGGTTCGTCGACGAATCTGGTGCAGGCATCTGCTGCATGCCAGGATATACTCTGCTCCTTTAGAAGCATCTACTTACTCGACTGACCCATTCCTTGCATGTAAAACAAAAGGATCTACACTCCCCTTGTAAACGCATGGGCAATGAGCGACGGACTTCCGCTATCTTTTTGGATAGTGACGGGCTAGCACAAGAAAATTAGAGCATCCCCTTGACCCCACGGAGCTAGACTCTGGCGCAGGGCCATTGAACACGAACCGACTACGGCGAGTTCGGCGGAAGCACCGGTAAAGATCGTGAGGCTCAGGCATCAAATTTCCGATGCTTCCCACTCCTATCAGATCTTGTCGTACAATTGAACTAAATTGAATTGTTAACGGCTCTCAGTAAACTGACATGTTGGGCATCCCCCCGGGCTTTACGCCGCGACGGAGTGCAAGGCTTTGCAAGAACAATGGTGGCATGAACATGGGGCCTTATCACAGGGCCCAGACTGTGCTCCTTCGCCGCATGGGGGTGATTCAAGCTGAAGAGCAGCTGTGAAGGAGGCGCTAGATGAATACCTGAAGATGTTCGAAGGCCCACTGGCGCCGCACCACATCAAGGCCATCGCGGCTCTATTCGACCCCGACGGGGTTGGTTTTGACGAGCCTGCTCATGAAGGATTCTCAGCCTTCTCCCTGCCGGACGTCGTGGAACCGTGTGGTGCTTAGTGGAGTTTGTATTCTGGGGAGTTATGTGTGCCACCATGAATATGTCTGTTGGTGTGTTATCTTGGAATGTCAGGGGGCTCAATAACCCCGCTAGGCGTAGCTCTGTTCGTTTGTTTCTGCAAATCTGTGATGTATCACTTGTCTGTCTCCAAGAATCTAAATTGGCCATGGTGGATGCTGGGGTGGTTAGTCAAGCTCTGGGCCCTGCTTTTGATGGGTTTGCCTTCCTTCCTGCTG
>NW_024120936.1:0-13044 GCF_003073215.2 Triticum urartu
AGGGGGTGCGGGGGACCCCCCGGGGGGAACCAGGCAGCCGCCAGCAAGGTTGCCGCGGCCCTCCGGTGCCGTTCAGCCGCTGGAGCGACCAGGGCGACGACGAAGGAGAGGGCGGTGCGGCAAGGAAGGGCGGCCACGCGTACGAGTTGGTCGTCCGGTATAGTGTTTAGGGTTTGTTTTTTGGTTTTTTAGTTAAACGACCGAAATACTGTCCTTTTTATGTAGATTATATCCGAACTTGAATGAAAACCATTCGGTTTGCACGAATTTCATCTGGTTAGTTTGAGTGGCTGTCAAAATATATGTGGCTATCGTCGGATGGCTGCCTCCCGCATCCGTGTCCACGGACTGATCCCCTGTCCGTGGACGGATGAAGGAGGTTTTTTGCAAGTTACTGTTGGAGATGCCCTTATGGTACATTTTACTACTCATTTTTTTGGGAAATAGTACAGTTTTACTAGGGGCAGTAGTATAAATTAGATCAACCGTTGATTGGATGGGCATTTTTGTCATTTTCATTTGTAATAGTAAGCACTGTTTGCGATCTTGCTGTGCAATGCTCCTGAATCCTGACGCCGCTGTTATCCCATGACATGTGGCCTTGGCGAGACATTGGCTGACGGAAGGCTGACTTGCTACATCTATGCGACCGCGCTAACAATTGCCTCGGCAAAGTATTTTCTGTTTTATTTTCCAAATTAAATCACTTTCGGTTTTCTAAAACCTTTTAAAAAATATTTGAATTTGATTAATTCAAATCCGACCAATCTAAACTTCAACATATACAAGCTATATATCAATTTGGGGTATACTTTTGCATAGATTATGAATATCCACTTTGAACATGTTAAAACTGCACTCGCATGTACTTTTACAAATAGGTCCTTATACTTTCTCAAAATCACAAATTCATACTTTAATCGATTTTGACAAATTATATATTTTTTGGATCAGAATCTTGAAAGATTTCTGTTGGTATACCATCTTTTCAAATTTGAACAAACTAAAATCATGTTTGCTTCAAATTTGTAGAAAACCCCTCTTGTTTTGACGTTTTTTGTATATTTTGATCCTTGGTTAAATGAAGCAAATTTTACATCTTTTTGCATCAAAAAGTTTCAAGGATTTTAGATATAATTTTTAATTTACTGTTATGTAATTTTTTTCCAAAACCCTACTGTTTTGCAAAACAGCCCCTAGAATTTGGCCGGAATGTACTCCCTCCGGTCCTTTTTAGTTCGCATATAAGATTTGACTGAAGTCAAGCCTCGTAAAGTTTGACCAATTTTGTAGAAAAAAGTGCCAACATTCACAATCTGAAATCAATACCACTAGATGTGTCATGACTTAAAGTTTCATATTATATAACTTTAGCATGGCAGATGTTGATATTTTTTCATATAAATATGGTCAAACTCAGTGAAGTTTGACTTCAGAGAATTCTAATATGCAGAGTAAAAAGGACCGAAGGAAGTAACTTTTAGGTCCCAAATTCTTTGGGCATCTATGATTTGTGTGTAACTTTTTACAACCTACATGAATTTGCCATTGGTCAACCCCCTTTAGAAGCCGGTCAAAGGGGTGGAGTGTGCGGTGGTGTCTCCGAGCAATGTCGGGCGTCTATGTCCCCGCACTGGCGAGGCCGCACACGTGTGCGGTGGTGTCTCCGAGCCATGTCGGGCGTGCGAGCCTTTGCCGCCGGTCGACATGGTCGCCGTTACAACCTGACGATCTGATGCCACGTGTTGCCGGTGAAGCTTGCCGGAGCACCTCTCTCTCTCTCTCTCTCCCAACTCGATCACTCTCTGAAGAAAAACGAGATAGGAGCGATTTGTGCAGTGCAAGTCCTGCTGCTTTTCTGATCTTCTCCTCCTTTTATTCAGTGATGCTAAATCGTGCTGTAAAGCTCGCAACATACTCTTACCTGTGCCATTCCACGGGCGAAGTCGTGCAGCAGGCCTACTACCTATTCGAGCGCAGTACACATCGAAACATGCCCTCGTGCGGCTAACTGAAAACATAACATAAAACTGAAACTACTGACAGAAACGCCACCTATCGATTTTGGCTACCATGGCAGCGAAAACGAGCAGCGTTATTTGCCTAACTGAATTATCCCAACACTAGTTCCCTTTGTCAGCAAGTTGAAGAGGTGAATATCCAAGAAGGAAAAGCAGGCTGAAGGGGTGAAATGATCGTGTGCAAGTACAAAACATTCCTTCGGGGTTCCGTGGTAATCTATAATGAACTGATGTATATACTTGTTGCCTAACAGTCATGATATCACAGCTTCCCTTCCCCATCATGGGCCGAGACACTAGACACAGGATACTTGCACAAGAAGCGACTGCACCTAGTTCTGCTGTTGCGGCGAATGAGCAGAAAGAGGGTCGTGCAAGGCGGGATGTTAAGGCTCCTACTCCTATGAAATAATTTTGCGTAATTGAACTGAATTATGGATTGCAGTTGGTATGCTTCGGAGTGTCGGTTCCCCTACACATGTGGAAGTCGACATGCTATATATGAGCACCAGATGACCCATTGATTTTAATCATTTAAATAGCGCAAAAGCCTGATTTAGACTAACACTTATTTGCATGTAAAGGCTTAACAGTATAGGTAGTACTGTTATGCCAACTGTATCTGCATGTAAGGAACAATATGTCAAAATTGAAAAGGCTTGAAGATGAAACATGTGAGTGACCAGTGTTGGCCACATTGATCATACTATTAAGCCTTTACACAGGTTCCGAGACAGCTGTAAGCATAAAAACAGGTGATACTCTGCTCACACACACCCAAACAGAGACATCATACTATTGTTCTCATCTCTCCCCACACTGAGCCCTTCTTCCCCAAACAGATCGTTCTAGGTTTCAAGCCGTTGGATAACACAGGTTCCTCCCCGAGCAGATCCTTTTGCGTGGAACTCTCTCCTCAACTCCCAGAGATGAGCTTGCCTTCGATTTAGAGTTCCTTTCTGCCGGTAACAATACTGTTGATAGATGCATCTATGTCTCCTTTGAAAGAGTTCTAATCAGACTGAGTCTCATATGCATAATATTGTACAGAAGTATTAATTATCGTTCACCATTATAGAATCGTAGAGAAAACTACAGAAGCATTTCCGACAATTTCTAAGCTCCTAATTTCTCTATAAAAAAAGAATATAAACTCAGTATTTGGCACAGTGAATAGTACATTGAAAAGTCAATTACATCGGTGGTGCTTAAACTTGACGCAAGCGATCACTTTGATGCCTGAACTTGCGGCATACATTGAATTGGTGCAACAACTTGGCTCGGACGTGCAAATACAGTGCTAATCATATTTGGGTACGAAATCGACGTTGACTTGGCGCGCCAGCGTGGCATGCGGCCCACTGACAGTGACTGAAATGCATAGAGGAGCTCTGTGGCCTTTTTGCGAAAACCCCCTCAAAAGAATTATTTCTCACAAAACGCCCTTTCTCAACACGACAACTGCCATTTCATTTTGACTTTATGACACGTGACGCCCGCCTGTCAATACGTGAAAATAAAAACGGATCAGACGCCTCCACATCTCGAACTCAAGACCAATTGCTGGATGGCTAGCCGTCCAAACAACTCCGCCATTCACGTTTGCAATGAGAATTACTGATAACAGTCCTTAATGTACTACAAGGAGGACGCATCAGGGACTTCTATGAGCTGCAAATAGCGTGGCACATTTTGCACGCACTAACTTTTTAATACGTTTGTAAAACATGAGTAATAAAAATAATGTGCATATATTATATACAAACAATGATTAGTAAATAAAATTATTTCAATATACGCACATGTATTATAAAAATGTTTGGTAAATACGCACATTTAAATATTTATTAAATAATATATTTAATGGATACAAAAAAATATACATGTGTAACTTATATTTAATTATGCAAAATGATGAATAAAACATTCTTGCGGTATAATTTTCACCCGTGATTTATATTCAAAAATATTATATAATTTAAACATTAGCCACAAATGAATATTCATTTGAAATTTTAAATTTAAATTATGAATATATTTGTACAAACATTGAAACTATTAAGATGTGCATATAATTATGGAAATATTTGTATAATTAGAAAAATAGTTTGGAGTTGTAATGTTAAAATACTTGTATTGTTATTAATCCCCGAAAAATTGTAATTCATGAATATTATTTAAAATATATGAATATTTTAAAATAATACGTGAACAATTATGAAACGTAAGTTATTTAGTTTGTATATATATAATATTTATACAACATGAATAATTAAACGCCATTTTTATTCCTGAGATTATAATTTACATACCTTTTACAAATTTCTAAAAAACAACAGGTGCAAATGGGCCGCATCCACATTCATCAGAGTCCATTTCAGCTCCACGAGCATGTTTTTCCGCTACATTAAGTGTAGTTATCCATTGTGTAGCACCACTAAATTTTTTATTATCCATTTTGTTACGTGAATACTAGAAGTTGTAGTGGCTACGTCCTACTGTGCAAGGAGTGGTAGAGGGTTCGAGACAAGGGAGCTTCATTTTTCGTTAATTTTCACACTTCACTAAACACCCACCTCTCGTAGAGCTGAAAATAAAATAATATGCCAATTCAAGGGGGTTTTGCAAAAAAAAAAAACAGGCCACACGCACTCCACTCTGCCTTCCCGTCATTGACAGCGGTCCTGATGCCACATTGGCATGCCAAGTCAGCATCATTTCGTATCCAAACGTGATTTGCACCGTATTTATGCGCTCGAGCCAAGTTTTTGCACCAGTTCAATGTATGTCACAAATTCTAGCATCAAAGTGACCGTTTGCGGCAAGTTCAAGCACCACCGATGCAATTGACTCTACATTGAACAAGGGAATTGGTTTGCCATCGATCTGTTTGGGGAAGAAGAGCTCGGTTTGGAGATGTGCCGATGGAACCACACTAAGTAGAGTTGGGATCCAGGCCATCTAGATTCGGGCCATTGTTCTCGGATTGGAGGGCTTTGTTCGTTCAATTGCACGATTGGACGAAATTGATTGTCGCACGGTAAATCCTCCAAAATATAGTAACTTGCCGACCTAGAAAAAAACTGAAGTATCTAAAAAATTCTCTTTGCTAATTAATGGTTCTTCGCATGCAAGTGGAACTTGCATGAAGTAAGTGTCAATACAACATAAAAGCGATTTTGCATCATGAGCCTGCGTGAAGTGACAATCAGCACTTTTGTTTGTTGAATATGCTGCAGGCAGAAGGACAAGCCCAACATTTTTGTTAAATAATGATCCAAATTCTAGTACTATATTGAACTAGACGTAGTACAAACGGTGTGGGCCTTTGCGTTGGTATCGTCACGTACGAGTATAACTCGTTTACCTGTCCTCCAAAAACTCTTATGTGTTGCGCTCATATATATACTCCATGTAATTGCACCTAAAGACGGTCTGTCGTCTCGTGTTTGTAATACTCCTCCGTCATAGTGACTGCGCCTTCGTGTGTCCATGATTTTCTCCCGCAAGGGTTTTCACGTAAAAATTTGTGTCTCTCGTGTCTCGTTTATTCTCATTTTATCTAACAATTTTCACTATAACGGTAAGGTGTAGTTGTGTAGACATACATGAGTGTGTAAGGGTCTAGTTCTTCAGTTTTTCAACCACCAAAAGAGTTGTCGTAATGCTTTATATGTTTTCATCACCACCAATAAAGTACTGATAAAGTAATAGACGTGTTTTATTTCACATCCTTCAGTTGGTGAATCAACTTCCTTCAATCATTTACTAAAGGCGCCAATGCGACCCTTTCTCCCTGCTGCTCTTCGTCATCAGGATCTACCCCCTTGCACGTCTCTTGCAATTGGTCGCCGAGAGGGGGGGCTTGCACCCCTTGGGGGGAGGGCAAGGAGAGTTGTTTCGTTCATCTCTCTACGCGGACGATGACGCCATCTTTGAAGCCCCTATCAAGGAGGACATCCACACTCATGCTACCATCCTCAATGATTTTGGGGTGGTCATCAGGTTGAGGACGAATTTCTGCAAGTCCCTATTTGCGCCTATACGTTGCGAGGAAATCGACCTCGATGATATCGTGCAAAGAAGTCCGGCGAATAGAGCTTCCTTCCCGGCTTCCCCATGCGCTACCTTGGGCCACCTTGTCGGTTAAGCGCCTCAAGAGGGTTCACTTCCAATACTTGGAAGGTACGGCGGCCGTAAAGCTACCTCCGTGGCAGGAGAAATACTTCACTTTTGAGGGAAAGGGGAAGAGGAAAAATGGGAAAAGAGGAAGAAAGAATTCTTTATTTGACACTGTTTTAAATTTCGTTTCCCTATTTAACATCGAAGAAATATTTCTTCCCTATATAACACCAACTTTAAATGTTCCTAATATAACACTTCCGTACATTTTTTGATCTAATGGTGTTAAATGACATGTGAAATGACAAATTTACCCATGGCACTAGAAGGACCTAAGTCAGATCAAAGTCATTCTTATTGGCTTCACCCGGCCCACAATCCGCTTGCACAAGAACACCGATGTTGGAATTAAACCCAACTCGTATGTGTCCGTGTCTTGTACGCATACATGTGTATGCATTGATTTCGTATACAACTAGAGTTTGATACTTTGAAAAGTCTAGCTTGTGTTGGCACCTGATATATAGGTACACTGAACCGTGACTCCAATCAGAAATACTAGCAATTAAAAATCCCAAGGCACGACACGGTCAAAAATAAATCCAAAGGCACGACACCGTCCTTTTGTAATCAACTCGGCGTGTCCTCATATTGTTCGCGTGTGTCGTGTGCGTGTTTCGTCTAGTCGAGCCGTCAATCAAGCAAACCGGCGGCCATGTTGTTTTATACGTGCGTGTGATGTGTGCATGCTAGCTTAAGAAATCCATCCAGTAGCGAGTTAGTGTACGTGTGATCTTCACGAATATGACATCATTCTGTTACACTAATCATGGATTCCACCCTTAAATAGGACACCGGAATAAATAAATAAAACTGAACAGATGTATGAGGGTAGAATTGTCATTTCATGTGTCATTTAACATTGTTTGCACACAAAAAAGATGAAAGTGTTATATTGGGAACAAAATTTAAAGGCTGTGTTAGATAGGGAAGAAATATTTTCCCAGTGTTAAATAGGGAATAAAAGTTTAAGCCAGTGTTAAATAAGGAATTCTCTCAAAGGGGAAGCAATGGGCGGTGGCGGGCGGACGGGCACGGGCGGTCGTCTCTTCTAGCTGCGAAGAGGTGGGTCCTGCGCTTATGTGGATAAGTTATGAGTCCAGCCCATAACAGCTAATGAGGGCATCAGTTCAGCTTAAGGGCCATGTCGTGTCTGGGCTATTTACTCGCTCAAAAGTGTCGTCCCAAAGCCATTTTCGTCAACAGCGTCACACTCCGTTCAATTCCCAAGAAAAATGTCGCACATGAGCTATTGACCCCAAGCGGTCATGCCGCATATCGCACATAACTATTTTATGAAGTTTGTACCCAAGTTCAGAAATAAATTGACACTATTTTTTTCTAATTAGGCATTTTCTCCAAAACTGACGGGCTAGCCTGCCATTGGGCCTATTTGGTCTTAGCGATACATGCATATTTCTCCATGGCGCCTCCTATGAGGCAAAACGCGCAGATGTGTATTTACCCGAACTAAAGAAACAACAATTATCACAATATCAAATGTATTCCTATCATCTCATCCTGATTAGTCAAACAATTAGTTCTCGACGATCGTCTCCCAGCCCGGTAAACAAAGAATCTTGTTCCGTCTGTCTACATACAGAAATTCTGTAGCTATCTACCAGCCTGTATACCTCTAGTTGTAACCCTACAAGTAGCTAAGGCGAGAACTGTCCAGGCAGGCCCACATGTCATGGGTAATGACAGGAATTTTCTCTCCATCCATATGAAATAGGCAAGAAAGAAATAAAACAATCAGATGGAGTGACGTGATAACAAGACGAACTCGCGACGTGTTTGGTTCGCGACATTTTCGCTATCTCCGAAAACACCGGCTAAGAGCAACTCTAGCAGACCCCGCATCCCGCCGACCCGTAAAATAACCGCCAAAATGCGGGTCGGGGTGGGAAAACCTGCTCGATCAGAACTCGCATCATGTTCTAACCCGTAAAAAAATTTAAGGGGCGCGGCAAAATTTTGGCCTGAACCCGCGAATACGCGGGTTTCCCTCTCGCCGTTGCGGTGCCCTGTATATAAGCGGAAGCAGTTGGTGGGGGAACATTTCAGCCCGCGCTTTTCACACCAACCACCTCCCCTCTCCCCTTCGCGCCGCCGCCGGGCCGCCGCCCAAGATTCCGGCGAAAGTAGCTGGCAGGAGCACGCCGAAAGGCCGCCACACGCACGAGTCCTTTCCTTCCCCGCGTCGGCGGGCTGCCAGATTTGTGGATCTGCGGCCTTCATCACGGCTGCCGGATTTGGCTTTTCCGGCCGCCGGTGGCTGCGCCAAGCGATAGAGTGGTCGGGGAGCATCTCCCGCAGCCTCGGCAAGGGCGCATCGTCGCATTCAGGTATGGGTTCGTCCTCCCGACGCCGCTGACGGTTTGCGGGCATTGATTCGTCTGACCGTCCATCGGGCTCGGCGCTGGCGCAGCGGCTCTGTGTGGCTCGCCGATGCCGCTCATATAGTGCGATGACTGCACGCGGACAGTGCTGCGGCTAACTTCGGGCACGCCGAAGCACCCCAGATGGGCGTTCTTCAAATGCAAAAACGACAGGGTACGTGCACTTGTGGTAGCTCATTTTGATAGCTCATTCTTTGGTTCAATTGCGGTAGCTCATTTCGAACATACTCATTCATGTGTGTAGGAAGATGGATGCTCATTTTGGGTGGGAAGGTGAATACATTGATTTATTAATAGAAAGTAACTTAATAGACGTTGACGCACTCCTTAGAAGAATCAAAGGCAATGACGCGACTGCATGTGCAACTAGAGGGGAAGCAACGTCTACTTCTTTCGAACCAAAGATGAAGAAAGAAGAATGCAAAATCAAGAATCCGCAGATAAACAATGAATGCATGAAGAAGATATTAATCCAACTGGTGGGAGCAGTTATGGAAGTTGAAAATCTTGTAAAATGCATACTTATGATTCTTATTTTCTTTGATCTTACTATTCTAGCAAAAATTTGGTGATGTCTTATGTATCTTGAAAAGCAAAGAAATGCATTATATTGGATCAAATTAAGGTGCAAATTTAGGTTTTTCGGGTTGGGAGGAGCTGCGCCAGATTAGACCCCGCAAAGCCGACCCGTAAAAGAGCATATTCCGTGAATATCAATTTTTATGGGTCCGTTATGTGGGGTCTGCAACTGCGGCCATCCATGCCGGCTCGCAAAGGCATTTTTTCGCGAACTGCCAAGACATTTTATGGGCCGGCCAGATGTGAGGTGTACTAGAATTGCTTTAACGATTACATTACATGCGTTTGTTTCGGCCGCGTCGGTTTCAGATCCCGTGTAATCGTAAATCGCCCTTCACAAAACTAAAAACACCCGATCCAGCGTGGTATCGTATAACACCGCTTGTGCTGGTCGATTTCTTCACCACAAGGACCAAGCAGCAGCGGGGCAGTATCATCACCGTCTCAATTCACCGCCGCCGATCTCCATTCGCCTCCGCTGCCGTAGGCACCGCCGCCGATATCTCTTCACCACCGCCGCCATGGCCAGCACCACCGATCTCGCTTCGCCGCGTGAGCCGTAACGTTGTTGTTAATGGCTGATGATCTCATTTTCGGTCACGAGTCATCCCCAGCAGCCGTCCCGTCCTCCAGTCCTCTGTTATCTTCTACAAGGCCGGCGACGGTACTCCACGGCATCCTATTCCGTTGCATGAACCAAACATATCATGTATCCACTTACCTCTAATCTAATACAGTGTACTTTCATTACAACAGGGAATACGTTACCTGAGCTCCAACCGTGTAAAGGGGTTATATTACTCAGAAATCATTTTTTTTTGTTGAACGGCCTAATCCAGTACCTACTCGCAGCTAAATCTATATACGATGGTTGGAGGCTAGTAAATTAAACTCGTTGGTGCAGATTACTCCAGAGTTGCACTCTATCATAAGCGTGTTACATCATTTCTTTGCCTTCATGGAGTCTAAACTCTAGTGTAGGGTCGTTGTTCGTGACCCGGCCGCGTGGAGTTAGGCTGAAGCAGCTGACAGAAATCACTTTGCGCTTAAGAAGACGGTACTTGTGCTACTCAAATTTCGAATGCCTCCTACTCCCACAAGATTTTATTGTGGAATTGAATTCTAAAAAACAATGAATTCCCCTACACACAGAAGTCGACATGGTTTTTATAGGCATGTATACGTGAGTGAATATGGACTGAGGCGTCGCAGAGGCCGAGCTCCATGGAGCCCGTTTTATCAAAAAAAAATCAGAATATACTTACAAGTTTCAAAAAATATCAAATCTTTTATACAAATACATATGACTGTTCGTCAAGTTACAAAAAAGTTTCATCAGGTAATTTGATTATTTGCATGCTACACAAAAATGATAAATATCTGGCCCAAAAACGACAAAGATAAAGCCCATTTTAATCTGTGTATTTATCTTTTTTGTATACATTACATGTTAACATATATGTTCATGAAATTTTATACATGTATACTACAAATAAACATCTATGTATATACTTTTTTTCAGATTTTTTCAATGTGTGGAAATAGTATTTTCGCTGAAAAGAAATAACGAGCTATGTGGAGCTCGGTCTCTGCTATGCTTTTTCGAGTGAATATGTGCCTACCTAACGTCTATTTAGTCAGTGATTTTACGTATTAATTTCTTGCCTTTTTTCTCTCGCCACACCTTTTTGTTGTTCTGCTCTGAGCATTTCCTACCGTTTCGCCTACAAAAGGCCTTAAAAAAGAAGTTAAATATAGGATTGGTGAGAGAGAATACAGTTTATATTTTTGTCACATATACAACAAATTTAAGAAACAAATTGATACAATATATCTCATCTAAGCATTTCCCCCAAAACTGCATAGGCTGGCATTAAGGTGCGCAAAACCGAACCCAAAACCCAAAACCGAACCGAAAAAACCAAACCAAACCAAAATTTCAGTTTTTTCATGTTTCGATTTCAGTTTTAGTTTTGAAATCTGAAAACCATTTGTATTTCTCTTTTTTCGTTAGAAACCGAAAACCATTTGGTTAAACCGAGTTAACCGAAATTGAGGTTTTTTGGGTTCAAAAGCATAATGGTCTGCTACAGTACAATACTCCCTCCGTTCCAAATTACTCGTCGCGGAAATGGATGTATCTAGAACTAAAATACAACTAGATACATCCATACCTGCGACAAATAATTCGGAACGGGGGGCGTACTTACTAGCCAATTTAGTGCTTCAGTTTACATGATTAGCCTGGCTGTTTATCCAACGTCCCTTCTTTATCCTTCTAATTGTTTTTCCTCATTATGATATATATCATATATTTATACAAGAAAAAGTTATGTGTTGGCTCAAAAATTTCGAGTCAACTTTGGTTAATTTGGTTATTACCGAAACCAAACCAAAATTAAATGGTTATTACCGAAACCGAAGTGTATCTATGTATAATACTATATAAACTGAAGTATAAAAACCATAAAAACCGAACCAAATCAAAGCGAAAAAAAATCAGTGTGTTGTGTTTCATGGCTTGACACATATGGGCATATATCTGCAGGTGTTCCTATGTGGTTAAAGGCATGTATTTGTGTTTAAATCTTACCAAGAGCATAGCATCTAAGAAATATAGAGAGATTATTAAAATTTTGACTTAAATGCGCCATTGGTCCATCAACCCAAAGTAGTTGCACACCTTAAGCAAAGAACACGGGACTGATCAATTTAGTCCATATAGTTGTCTATTTGATCAAATAAGACCAAAACCAATTTGAAAAAAAAACTGTCCAAGTGTCTTCCATAGGGATGGCAATTTCGCCCATGGGTATGGGTATCTGTGGGTACCCTACCTAAAAATAGTGGGCATGGGCAAGACTTGGCAAGATTTTTTACCCATGGGTAATGGGTATCCATACCCGCAAAATATATGGGTAAGGCATGGGTATGAGATTGCGCCCATGGGTAACCCAATGGGTACCCAGAAAATATTAATAAATGAAAATAACTCCTATGATATGTGGGGTCTACATCCAACTCATATTGCCCAACTCTTAATTCCTTATTCCCTAAACCAAGCATAGCTAATAGGCTCCCAACAACCAGCTCACACTCCTCCTATGTCCTGTGTGACTCCTCGAAATGATGAAATCTCGACTCATCACCAACACACTCTCCTCCAACTCTCGAACTAGCAAACCCTAGTTCCCGTCGTCGCCTTCCACTATGTCAGCTTCCACCAACCACTTATCGTAATCCCTTGCCGGCTGCAATTGGCCACACACTAGAGGACGTCGTGTCGGTACTAGATTGATTGTCCATCATCACTTGAATATTACACTCATGTATGTAATTCTTTAAAATTTAAATGCTATATATGTTGTACCCATTGGGTGTATGGGCATGGGTGTCAATTTGTGCCCATGGGTATTGAAATGGGTGGGTATAGAAAGTTTCTATGAGTATGTGTAACACCCTCGATGCGACTATATCTGCCACGTGTCAAGGCACGACTTAGAGGCATAATCGCATTGAAGGCATATGTCGCAAGTTAGGCAATCTTCACAACATCCCATGTAATATAAATAAAAAAAGGAGATAACTGTTGGAAATATGCCCTAGAGGCAATAATAAATTGATTATTATATTTCCTTGTTCATGATAATCGTTTATTATCCATGCTAGAATTGTATTGATAGGAAACTCAGATACATGTGTGGATACATAGACAACACCATGTCCCTAGTAAGCCTCTAGTTGACTAGCTCGTTGATCAATAGATGGTTACGGTTTCCTGACCATGGACATTGGATGTCGTTGATAACGGGATCACATCATTAGGAGAATGATGTGATGGACAAGACCCAATCCTAAGC
>NW_024120937.1:0-26380 GCF_003073215.2 Triticum urartu
TCCCTCTCTCCCTCTCCTTCCTTCCCCCTTCCTCCTCCTAGTTGGACTAGGAAAGGGGGAGTCCTACTCCTACTAGGAGGGAGACTCCTCCCCTCCTTGGCGCGCCCCAAGGGCCGGCCGGCCTCCCCCTTGCTCTTGTATATACAGGGGCAGGGGGCACCCTAGAACACACAAGTTGATCATTGATCTCTTAGCCGTGTGCGGTGCCCCCCTCCACCATAATCCACCTCGGTCATATCATCGTAGTGCTTAGGTGAAGCCCTGCGCCGGTAGCTTCATCATCATCGTCATCACGCCGTCGTGCCGACAAAGCTCTCCCTCGACACTCAGCTGGATCGAGAGTTCGTGGAACGTCACCAAGCCGAATGTGTGCAGATCGCGGAGGTGCCATACTTTCGGTGCTAGGATCGGTCGGATCGTGAAGACGTACGACTACATCAACCGCGTTGTCATAACGCTTCCGCTTACGGTCTATGAGGGTACATGGACAACACTCTTCCCCTCTCGTTGCTATGCATCACCATGATAGATCTTGCGTGTGCGTAGGATTTTTTTTGAAATTACTGCGTTCCCCAACACTACTAACTATGGAGCCGAAGGTCTACAAAGAACTACTCACGCATCATCTGAGAGGCACCAATGGAAGTGGTGAACCCCTCTGTGATGGTGTCTAGATTAGATCTGGTGGTTCTGGACTCTGCGGCGGCTAGAATTGATTTTCATCGACTCCCCTAGGGTTTCTGGAATATTGGGGTATTTATAGAGTAAAGAGGCGGACCGGGGGCACCCGAGGTGGGCACAACCCACCAGGGCGTGCATGGGCCTCCAGGCGTGCCCTGGTGAGTTGTGCTCCCCTCGGAGCAGCCCCTAGGTGCTTCTTCGGCCCACTGGATGTCTTTTGGTCCAAAAAAATCCACAAAAAGATTTGCTGCGTTTGGACTCCGTTTGGTATTGATTTCCTACGATGTAAAAAACATGTAGAAAACAACAACTGACACTTGGTACTATGTCAATAGGTTAGTATCAAAAATGATATAAAATGACTATAAAATGATTATAAAACATCCTAGAATGATAATATAACAACATGGAACAATAAAAAAATTATAGATATGTTGGAGACGTATCAGCCGTTAAGAGGCCGAATGTTACATCGGGCCACAAATGGCCCAAGTGACAATCATTAACAGGCGGAAAGACAAACTGGACTGGAATTGGCCCAACTCTAGAATGGGCCGGTAACAGACCGAAAGGCCCACATTGCAAAAGAGGGCCAATTCCTCCATGGGTCGCTAACAGGCCGAAAGCACACCGGGCCACAGTTTGGCCCACATACGTAATAGATTGTTAATAGGCCAAAACTGCCGACGGCCATGTGCAAGCAGACCGTTAGTGGGCCATGCCACTAACTTTTCTAAATCTTGTGGGCCTCCGATTGGGCCAGCCTTTTTAACATAAATGGTTGTTGTTGGGCCATGCCACGTGTTAACGTTTCATAGGCGTGTCTCGTCCATTGGATGTATGCCATCTGTCACAATGAAGAGTTGACGCGTGATACCATTGGTGAATGATAAATTGACACGTGGAAAATCATCATTGGTCGGGCTGTTAACGGGTATCAAATCCAAAACCAGCACATGATAGCCTAACGGCGACCCGTTACGGTGGCTGCCATGTGTCGGTTACCCTTGATGATATCACTTCCATGGCATGTGATTTATCATCACTTCTGTGACATAAATGGAGTATTGTTATGGAACACTTTCGCGATAGCAAAAGTATGGCTATCTTGATTCTGTCATAAAATTATCACAGATGTACATGCATGACAAAAAAATGACCTACTGTGACAAACATTTATTCTCACGAAAGTGATTTTTTTAGTGGTGGCTGATACACCAGATGGATGTCGCCAACACCTTCCTCCATGACGGGTATCAGATCCAAAATCAGCACACGATAGCTTAACGATGACCCATTACGGTGGCTGCCATGTGTCAGTTACCCTTGACGAAATCACTTCCATGACGCGTGATTTAGCATCACTTCTAAGACAATAAATGGAGTATTGTTATGGAACACTTTCATGATAGCACAAGTATGACTATCTTGATTCTATCATAAAATCGTCACAAATGTACATGCATGACAAAAAAACATGACCTACTGTGACAAACACTTATTCTCATGGAAGTGACTTTTTTAGTGGGGGTCGATACACCAGATGGATGTCGCCAACGCCTTCCTCCATGACCATCTCGATGAGTAGGTGTATTACTAGCAACCCGCCAGTTTTGTCGATGACACATAATCGGATCATGTGTGCCTACTTTCTTGCTCGTTATATGGTCTCAAGCAGGCACCGCATGCCTAGTACTAGCGCATCACAGCGTTTCTTTATCAAATCGGCTCCCGCTCCACTCGCCCTAACGCCTCGTAATTTATCTATCGACGGGGCCATGAGACTGCATACCTACTCCTCTATGTCGATGATGTCATCTTGACGGCATGCACCACCGATCTTCTTCAACGGCTTACTGATCGACTTCGCACTGAGTTCGCCATCAAGGACATAGGGCTGCTACACTACTTCCTCGGCATCGAGGTGGTACGACGCATGGACAGGTTCTCTCTTCATCAGCAGAAGTACGATCATGACTTGCTTGACCGTGTCGGGATGCTCAATTGTAAACTTGTGACCGCCCATGTCGACATGAAGGCCAAGTCTCTGTCATCGATGGTTCACCGGCACCAGATACCCCCTTCTACCGCTCAATTGTGGGTGCTCTCCAGTACCCGACACTCACTCGCCCAGAGTTACAGTACATGGTACAACAGGTGTGCCTTCATATGCATTCCCCTTGTGATGCTCACCGGTCCGCGGTGAAACTGATTCTTCGTTACATTCGCGATACTATGGATCTTGGCCTCTCGCTCCATGCTTCGGCAACTATGGACATCGTGGCATACTTTGAAGCGGACTGGGCTGGCTTCCCCGACACATGGTGTTCCACCTCCGGATGTTGTGTCTACCTTGGACCATCACTTACTCCTGGTCACCCAAGCGACAACCCACTATTTCTCGATCCAGTGCTAAGGACGAGTATCGTGTAGTGGCTAACATCATTGTTGAATGCTCCTAGCTTCGGTAGCTTCTCTTCGACCACTCTTGTCCTGCTAACAAGGCCACTCTGGTGTATTGCTACCACATGTCCGCCGTCTACCTCTCCGGCAACCCCGGTCATCATCGCCGCACCAAACATATCCACTTTGTTCGCGAGCAGGTGGCTCTTGGTCACGTTCGAGTTCTTCACGTGCCTACTAAGGGAGTCCTGGATTAGGGGGTCCCCGGGCGTCTGGGCTATGTGACATGGGCCAGACTGATGGGTTGTGAAGATACAAGATATAAGGCATTCCCCTGTGTCTCGATGGGACTCTCCTTTGCGTGGATGGCAAGCTTGGCGTTCGGATGAGAAGATTCTTTTCCCTGTAAACCGATTTTGTGAAACCCTAGGCCCCTCTGGTGTCTATATAAACCGGAGGGTTTAGTCTGTGGAGGCAATCATAATCATATGGGCTGGACATCTAGGGTTTAGTCATTATGATCTCGAGGTAGATCAACTCTTGTAACCCCTATACTCATCAAAGTCAATCAAGCAGGAAGTAGGGTATTACCTCCATTAAGAGGGCTCAAACCTGGGTAAACATCGTGTCCCTTGTCTACCTTCAATTCTCAGATGCACAGCTCGGGACCCCCTACCCGAGATCGGTCGGTTTTGACACTGACATTGGTGCTTTCATTAAGAGTTCCACTGTGCTGTCGACAGAAGGTTCGGTGGCTCGATCGATCATCTACAATGATGCTGTTTCGGGGGAGACTTTCCTCCCCTGCCACATTTTCATATTCGGCGGCTTCGCACTGCGCGCCAACTCGATTGGCCACCTTGATCAGATTGATAGCTACACCCCTGGTCATCATATCAGTTTCGGGTACCTAAATTATGTCACTGATATCCGAGGAGACTTGATCTTTGAAGGGTTCACAGCCCCGACCACGACTCTGGCCCTAGATCCGGAGCAAACTACCAGGTCCGAAGATGGGAGTCTGGAGCCCACCGGACTCTTCGCTACAAACCGCATTACCAAGGATCCGGAGGCGATCTTGTCCATGGTGAACTCGGAATCAGTCCAGGTTCCCCCTATCATTGAAAGGCCGGACTCGCCCCCGGACTCTAGATCCGAACTCTCGAGGTCCGTGCCAAGCAGGCATAGCCAGGAAGCTCTCACTCCGGCCAGCCCCGCGGACTCCCGCTTCCATATCCAAACCTCACTCTTAAACGAGGCTCTGGACTTAATGCGATCCCTCACTATTTCATAGGAATCACTTCAGGACTACGCCCAGCCCGGACTAGGGGCTGAGAGCGGGGAATTTTAGGTCCCACCCACCACCCACTTCATAGCCACTATCGAAGATTTAACCGACATGCTGGACTACACCTCCGAAGACATCGACGGCATGGACGACGATGCCGGAGACGAACAAGGCCAAGACTCGCCGTTTACCAGAGTTGGACGGCCACCTCCACATATGACGTGTATATGGTGGACACACCCAAAGAGGACGATGACAACGGCAAGAAGGATCCGGTTGAGGACAAGCCTGCTGAAGCACCTCCAAAGCGTCAACGTCAGCAGCGCTGCTCAAAATCATGTCGTGAAAAAGACAGCAATACCGGCACCAGAGACAATGACACTCCGGAGAACACCGAAGACCCTGAAGCCCCTGCCGAGCCAACATCCGAACAGGATGATTGGGAGGATGAGAAAGTTAACCCCAATGATCCGGTCGGGAACGAGGACTCGGAGGATAGTAACTACCTACCGATCTACGAAGAGGATGTGAGCCTCGGCGACGAAGACTTCATCGTGCCGGAGGAACACCTCGAACAACAGCGCTTTAAGCGCTGGCTAATTGCCACTGCGAGAAGCCCGAAAAAGAAGCAGCAACAACTCCAAGCCGAACAGGATACACTCAATGACAGATGGACTAAAGTCCTGGCAGCCGAGGAATATGGCCTTGAACGCCCAACCAAGAGCTACCCGAAGTGCAAGCTGCTACCACAATTTGACGGCGAGGCCCTTGAGCCAATACCGCCAAAGTATAAACCCGCTGACGAACCTGACCGACCACCACGTGGACGGGATAGACCGGCTACTTACGCCGAACACGAGCCCATGCCACCCCGCCGTCAAGGCAAGGAGGCAGCAGCCCCAGGATATACCTATGACCTATGCAAGGACCTGGGCAATAGAGCCGGTTAGACAAGATCAATCTATGGGTCAAGGGGGCGTGCTCCAACACGAGAGGACGGCCATCAGGCCTGGCGAAACAAGCACAACCTCACCCGCCTGAAAACCGCATTCAGACTTCATTCGAACTGCGCCGCGACATCGTTCGATACAGAGGCGCCGCACACCCCTTATGCTTCACCGATGAGGTGATGGAGCACAAGTTCCCTGAAGGGTTTAAACCCGTTAACATTGAATCATACGATGGTACGACGGATCCCGCAGTATGGATCGAAGATTTTCTTCTCCACATTCACATGGCTCGCGGCGATGACCTCCATGCTATCAAGTACCTTCCCCTAAAACTCAAGGGACCAGCACGGCACTGGTTAAACAGCCTCCCAGAAAACTCTATTGGCAGCTGGGAAGACTTGGAGGACGCCTTTAGAGACAACTTCCAAGGTACTTATGTTCGGCCTCCAGACGCTGATGACCTTAGTCACATAGTCCAGCAACCCGGAGAATCAGCCCGGAAGCTATGGACCAGGTTCTTAATTAAAACGAACCAAATTGTGGATTGTCCGAACGCTGAAGCCCTCGCGGCCTTTAAACACAACATCCGAGACGAGTGGCTCACCCGACACCTCGGCCAAGAAAAACCAAAATCCATGGCATCCCTTACCGCACTTATGACCCGCTTTTGCGCGGGATAAGATAGCTGGCTAGCTCGTAGAAGCAACAACACCAATGACCCTGGCACCTCCGAAGCCAGGGACGGAAATGGCAAGCCACGACGCAACAAACACAAGCGTCGAAGCAATAACGAAGATACCGAAGACACAACGGTCAACGCCGGATTCAGTGGCTCTAAACCCGGTCAGCGGAAGAAGCCATTCAAAGGAAACAAGGATGGTCCATCTAGTTTGGACAGAATACTCGATCGGCCTTGCCAGATTCATGGCACCCCTGACAAGCCTGCCAATCATACCAACAGAAATTGTTGGGTCTTTAAACAGGCCGGCAAGTTAAACGCCGAACATAAGGGGAAGGGACCGCCCAGTGAGGACAATGATGAAGAGCCTTGCCCATCGAACACAGGGGGGACAGAAGAAATTTCCCCCTGAGGTAAAAACGGTGAATATGATAAATGCTACACATATCCCCAAAAGGGAGTGCAAGCACGCACTAAGGGACGTCTATGCCATAGAGCCAGTCGCCCCAAAATTCAACCCATGGTCAGCTTGTCTGATCACTTTCGATCGCAGAGACCATCCGACCCGTATTTGTCATGGAGGTTCGACAACATTGGTCCTTGACCCAATTATCGATGGATTCCATCTCACGCGCGTCCTTATGGACGGCGGTAGCATCCTTAATCTGCTTTATCAGGACACCGTCCTCAAGATGGGTATCGACTCATCAAGGATCAAGCCCACTAAAACTACCTTTAAAGGAGTAATACCCGGTGTAGAGGCCTGTTGTACAGGATCCATAACGCTGGAAGTAGTCTTCAGTTCACCGGATAATTACCGTAGCGAAGTCTTGATCTTCGACATTCTCCTCTTCCGCAGTGGCTATCATGCACTGCTCGGACGGACCGCTTGCACCCATTTCAATGCAGTCCCGCACTACGCTTATCTAAATCTCAAGATGCCTGGACCACGTGGCGTTATAATAGTCAATGGAAACATGGAGCGCTCCCTCCGTACTAAGGAGCATACCGCGGCCCTCGCAGCCAAGGTGCGGGGTGGCCTTGTTAAGCCGAATACTACACCGGCAGTCAAGCCCTCGGACACTATTAAACGAGTCCGGTCTACCCTACAGAATGAAAGTCCGGCTCGTCCAGAGGTAGACTAGCAATTCAGTCTCCGTCAAAGCCCCAACCTAATAGCGGCATATGTCCCGCGCATACATAAGTACGCACGAAAGATACCATGGGCTAGGACGAAGGCCTACCAAAAATAAAGTCCACAATATGGTTCGACCCTATCTGGACCATCATATTCTTCATTTTATTCTTCTTATTTTTCCTTTTCAGGTTCTTTACAACCCACATCACCTTCTAGTGATAACAAGGGCCCCTGTCTAGGCCCCTTATGAACACTCAATTGTTGATCCTCTCAAAGGATCATGCATCAAGGTGCAAAGCGACACAGATGTGCGACAGAGTGTCCAAAGGATCTTCAAGATCATCTTTCCTTTTTAGGACCTATATACAGCTTTCCCTTGCTCTCGGCATGTAAAATAGCCCTGATGATTATGGCATCTTCTGTAAAAATACGTGTTGATGTACCAATCAGATTATAATGGCAGTTTCGCCCAACCTTGTTCGGTGTTGGCTTATTTCTTAATCTGTTTTCCCTCTTTATGCCAGATTGGCATATACACCTCGGTACGACTTAAATCGCCAGGGGCTTTATTCAGCCATTTACATTTTCTTCAACAAAAAAGTCCGAACACTTTTATAAGTATATTTCGGCGTCCCGAATATGGCATTATATGCATCGCCTCCGAATCATGTCTTTCGTCAATAGTTGGGTTGCCCAGCTCCTATGATTACCACCTTACATTCCGCGTGTTTGGCTAAGGTACTAAAGGGAGAACTACTGCGATTGTGTTTCTGGTTCGTCCGGTCAAGCACCTCAGTAGAGAAAGCCGAAAACTGACTGTCATGATGTGGCGAGAGCTGGTCAGCAATTCGGCGGCTTACTAAATCTCTAGCGATTTCTTCTGTATTACACGAAGGACTGGCTATCTTCTAGTCACACGCGTAAGGCACCCAAGTTCAGATAGCCGCATACGCACCAGGGGCTACCTTACAACCCCATTGTCAAAACTCCTATGGCTAAGTGAGAGTGGTAAAGCCACATAGTTTGATTGCTTGGTTCGCTGCACTGACATCTCCTTTACGGACCAAGATGTTGGGTTAACATGTGGTCATGTGCTATTCCGAACACCCCCGTAGTATCTACGTGGGGGCTGAAGCCGATGACTGGCAAACTCTCAGGGATACAAACGGCTGCATAGGAGGAAAAACACTTTAAAGACAAACAACATAAATATATTATAAAGCTTTGGTTTATACAACACCCGGGTAGTTCGGACACATTCACTCGAACATGATGTCCTTTGAGCACTGGCCCTCTATCAAGCGGGCACCTTCCAGGATGTCTTCAAAATAGCGCTCTGGCATATGGTGGTCCTTGCCTCCAGGCGGACCTTCAACGGCCATGATGGCGGCCTTCATTTTGGCCCAGTGCATCTTGACATGGGCAAAGGTCAGCCGCACACCTTCTATACATGACGACCGCTTGACCGTGTCAATATGGGGCAATGCGTCAACAAGTCATTGCACTAGGCCAAAATAGCTGCTTGGAACGGGTTCAGTTGACCACATCCGGACTATGACGTCCCTCATGGCCAATTCGGACATCCTATGCAACTCGGCCCACCACGCCATCTGGTCATTCAGCAGCGCGGGGCGCTCCTGCGCCACGAACTGGGACCAGAATAGCTTCTCCGTCGCATGCCCCTCCTGGGCCCGGAAGAACTCCGCGGCATCGGCGACCCTCTTAGGAAGATCAGCAAAGGTGTCTGGAGCACTCCATAGTCGCGTGAGTAAAACATATGTGTGATTGCCGAATTTACTCTGTAAGAGAAAGGGCTTACTAGCCACTATTTTCTCCGCCTGCTTAATCTCCTCGCGTGCCGCTCGAGATTTGGCCCGCACCTCCTCGGCCTCTTTAAGGGCCTTGGCAAGGTCGGTCACCTGGTCTTTACTCTTCTCCTCTAGGGACTTGCACTTGTTGGCGGCGTCCTTGAGCGCCTGCTCCACTTCGGTCGCCTGCTCCTCGTATTGGCAGTGGACGACCTGCTCGGACTTCAAGTCCTCGGCCATTTTATCAGCGACCGCCTTGTTCACCCTTGCCTGCTCCTTGGCCTGGGCAAGTTCATCCCTAAGGGCCTCAACCGCAGCAGCGTTGCCTGCAATCATACACATAGCAGCACATGAGTTTTGACTCAAGATCTGCATATTAATACAGGCATGAACAAAATGTTCTAAAATATACCTTGCACCTCATTAAATCTCTTGTTGATGCGGACGAGATCCTCATCGGCCAGCCCCAACTTACGTTTAAGATCGGATAGTTCGGCGGCCTGGGTGGTCGCTGCCAACAATGAAGCCTGCATTTCAACATATAAAAGTACATTATCTCCTGCAAAAATTATTGATCCTCTGTTCGCCCTTTTAAAAAAAGATGACCAGAGTCTCAGGGGCTACTATCTATACATAGGCATCTTTTTCATACGAACAACGGTCAAGAATATTACATCGCCTACCTCAAAGCATGTTAGCCGGCTAGTAAAGAATATTACATCGTTCAACCCACTTTTCGCGGACCGAACCTTCTCAATCACCACACCCATCAGGGTGCAGTGCTCCTCCACGATGGAAGCACGCTGCAAGGCCTCCATCAGTATGTTCGACACCCCCGTATTAGTAGAGGCCGTCAATGGAGCTGGTCTCCCCCCTCCTTTGAAGAGGGTTGCTTATTCGGTTCCGGAACTACTTGAGTTTCCCGAACGGTGTTCGGCTGGGGGCCGAACGGGTCAAGGCCCCCACCATCAGTCTCCATGGGGATTTCATCCCCCGCATTCTCGATAGCCGAGGCATTACCCTCCGGTGTCGTTTCGGCGGCCTCACACACCGTAGTGTAGCCCGGAGAGGCCCTCCGGGACAACAATTCGATGTCATCCATGGCGGTTGGTGGGGAAGCTTGCGGAAGCGACTCGCTCTCCATCATCCCCGTATCCAGAGAATTCCCCTCTGATGACTGCTGGGGGAGATCGTGGGCCGGACTACACCATACAAAATGTTAATACCATAATCATCAAGACTGGACTTATGTACAACATCTTCGGATACTTACGATGCGGCAAGGGGCTTCGGCCTGGGGCGCCACTCGGGGATGGCCTCAACGTCCAAATCCGAGCCGTCTGGGAGGGATATTTTCCCCCTTTTGGGCGCCTCTGCCTCTGGATCTTCGGAGGCTGCCCTTTTCTTCTTATTCCCCTTCGGGGAAAGGTTGCTGTCGGCCTCCTCCTCCTCTTCGTCTTCATCCTCCTCGGAGGAGTGAGTTTCGGTCTCTCCGGAAATCGCGTCCGAAGTACCTTCGCGGCGGAGACCATCTTTGGCTTCCTTGTTCTTCTTCTTCTTGACCTTTTTCTCCGGCGCCTGATATGGCGCCGGGACCAACATCCTCATTAAAAGAGGATCTGTTGGGTTTTCGGGCAATGGAGCTGGGCATCTGATCTGCTCCGCCTTCTTTGTCCAGCCCTGTTTTACAGGATGGAATTCTTAGTGCACCCCCTCTTTTGATTAATGAACTATGTTATGTTCGGAAATATAGCACTTACCGGGGAGGCTGGATGATTGCAGTCGAGGCTGATGTCCTCAGACGTCCCTGGCCACAACTTTTGAGTCTTGAAAAGTAGCTTCCAGATCGCTTCATGTGTCGTGCCGAAGAACCACTTCAGGGTTCGTGGCCCTTCCGGATTGAACTCCCACATGCGGAGAGGTCAGTGTTGGCAAGGAAGGGTCCGGCGGATGAGCATCACCTGGATCACATCAGTGAGGCTGGTGTCCTTCTTTATTATATTTTTGATGTGCTTTTTCAGCATTAGCACCTCGTCGGATGATCCCTAGTCCAGACCCTTGTTGGTCCATGACGCAAGCCACAGCGGGGGTCTGGATCTAAATGCAGGGGCGGCCGCCCACTTGGTGTCGCGGGGTTCAGTGATATAAAACCACTCCTGCTGTCATATCTTGACGGTCTCCGCAAAGGCCCGTTTGGGCCAGATAACTTTGGGAAGCTTGCTCACCATGGCACCGCCATAATCCGCATGTTGCATGTCGACCACCTTCGGCTTCACATTGAAAATCTGGAGCCACAGGCTGAAGTGTGGAGGGATGCGGAGGAATGCCTCACACACGACGATAAACGCCGATATGTGGAGGAAGGAGTTCGGGGCCAGATCGTGAAAATCTAGCCCGTAATAGAACATGAGACCTATGACAAAGGGGTGGAGGGGAAACCCTAGTCCGCGGAGAAAGTGAGGGAGGAACACAACCCTCTCACCGAGCTCTGGAATGGGGATAACTTGCTCTTTGGCGGGGAGCCTATGTCTGATTATCACTGTCAAGTACCTCGCCTCTCGGAGCTCCTTGATGTCCTTCTCCGTCACGAAGGAGGCCACCCACTTGCCTTGAGAGCCGGATCCGAACATGGCCGGGGTGTTTGCTGGGGACGGAAAGGATTGAAACTTGGGTGCTAGAGCTCGAGGGCGGATGGGCTGAGGAAGGAGAAGGCATGGGGAGAAGAGATGGATTCTTATCCTCTTATAAAGGCAGTGAATATCAAGCGCCCCCCCTCCTGAGCCCTAAAACTCGCATATTCCCAAGGGGTCGTGCAAAGCAGCACAGTTGGATTACCCAAACCCGTATTTCTGAGAATCCCGCAATAAGGGGACACGATCTTTGCTTTGACAAGATGTGTCAATGAGGACTGCGCCTCGAAATGCGAAGCGAGAGGCTAAAAAATGGTTCAAAATAATAATAAGGCTAGAACATAACATCTCGTCAAAAAAGCTGTCAGTTTTGCCCTTGTGGTTCAGGGTTGTAACTATTATATAGAGCCGGATACAGTTCTTTTGTTCAACTGCTTTGGAGTATTCGGAGGAGGAACCCGCCTTGCAATGCCGAAGACAATTTGCACGCCGGACACATCGTCATTGAGGCCTGGTTCAGGGGGTCCTGCATTAGGGGGTCCCCGGGCGTCCGGGCTATGTGACATGGGCCGGACTGATGGGCCGTGAAGATACAAGATAGAAGGCCTTCCCCCTTGTCTGCATGGGACTCTCCTTTGCATGGATGGCAAGCTTGGCGTTCGGATGAGAAGATTCTTTTCTCTGTAAACCGACTCTGTACAACCCTAGGCCCCTCCGGTGTCTATATAAACCGGAGGGTTAGTCCATGGAGGCAATCATAATCATACAAGCTAGACATCTAGGGTTTAGTCATTACGATCTCGAGGTAGATCAACTCTTGTAACCCCTATACACATCAAAGTCAATCAAGCAGGAAGTAGGGTATTACCTCCATTAAGAGGGCCTGAACCTGGGTAAACATCGTGATGCGAAGCATCCTACGATCATCCACATGTACACTCGAGCATACGCCATTGGACACAAGGTGAACTCGCTCCTTTCTGAATCTTCCCTTTCCGCATGTAAGACATGGATGCTACTTCAAGCACGGACCTTGTGCATACTCAGGTACACCCGAGGATACCAAGGGGAGCACAAGGACCAAGGCCAAGTGTGTGCGGGAGCGAAGGAAGGAGAAGGAAGAATAGTCTGCTGCTACAGCAGCTGGACATTCGGCCATGACCCGGACATCCGGCCCAATGCCTGGAAATCTGGTTCCCTTCTATCCATAGAGCACCAGAGTCGGCCAAGTCATCCCGGACATCCGGCCCCAGGCCCGGACATCCGGCCCATCATGAGCCGCCGGACATCCGGCCCAGCACCTGGAAATCCAGCGCCCCATCACAGAAGCTGGACCCTGTCAGCCCGGACATCCGGCCCTAGTGCCCGGACATCCAGCGTCTCGGGAAGGCCCGGACATCCGCCCCCTGCCTGCGTGTAGCGCATCTGGGCCGAGGCCCATGTACCCCTTTGCCCCTTAGACTATATATACTCCCCC
The DNA here is from genome assembly GCF_003073215.2 of Triticum urartu. Lineage (NCBI taxonomy): Eukaryota > Viridiplantae > Streptophyta > Magnoliopsida > Poales > Poaceae > Triticum > Triticum urartu. The sequence continues at coordinate 13,055 of NW_024120937.1, forward strand.
TCCACCTACGTTTTAGGGTTAGCATTCTGATAGCTCATATTAGAGATAGAGCCTCGCTCATCCACATCGGACCTACTCCATGAGAGAGACCGCGTCCCCTCTACGAAGAAGATCCACATTGGATTCAAGACCTCCTCACAGAGAAGAACCGGTTACATGTTGTATCGTCCTTTGTTGACTTTGGATCGTGTATCTCTCTTTGTGTTTCGAGGATCTAGCACATGTGTGATCGTTCTTGTTGGTTTGAGTGATTCTCTCATGTTTCCCCTCGTGTTTCTCCTCGTGTTCTTCGTGCCCTTTGCGGGATCTGCACCTTTCATGAAAGATCGGCCATATAGGGTTCCACCCTACATCATATTGGTATCAGAGCCACGTTGATCATGATTTTGGAGCCTCCCCTCTTTGTTTTCTATCCTAATTTTGTTGATTTCGTCCTAAATTCGAAAATCCTCAGCAAAAAATAGCCCCCAAATTTTTTTGTGATTTGTTGGTGTGATGATGTTTTGTTGATTTTGATCCATGGATTCGTTGTGTCTTGAGTAGATCTATCTTTCCCCCAATTTTCCCCACTTTCCATCCACGAAATCCATCAAATTTTGCCTCTGAAATCATCAATTTACGCCCCCAATTCGAAAATTTCCGCCCCAAACGAGATCTGGAATCGTCGGGCCGGACATCCGGGCCTCAGGCCGGACATCCGGGCCCCAAGCCGGACATCCAGCTCCTGGAGCGCATTTTCGTGCAAGTTTCTTGACATCAGGTCCCGGATATCTGGCCCCGACCCCGGATGTCCGGCCCCTGGGAATTCAGCATGTCCCGTTTCACCGTTTTGTCCATAACTAATTCATCCGGAGTCCGATTTTCGCGTTCTTTAGCTTGTTGAGAAGCTATTGACATCGCCCTTCCCACAAAAATAGTACCAAAACCATTTGACTCCATCAAATTTTTGGAACTTTGGCATCTTTGCCTAGGGCTTCCACCATATCTTCCGCAAAACCACCATAGCCTTCCGCAACCTAACCAATTTTGTTCCCCTTAGCATTAGTGGTTGTTTGAGTTGTGATTTGAGTCTCCTAAGGTGTTTAGGCTACTTAGGGATGGTTGCTTCTTAATCAACCACCACCACCACCATAACTTCTGCATAGCTTGACCACCATACACTTCCGCCACCCCAACTTAACCCAATTTTGTTTGTGTTGTGAGTTGTGTCTCCTAAGGTGTTTCGGCTACTTAGGGACCGTGCTTCCAACTCTGACACCGTGTATAGTCCACCACCTTACCCTCCATTTCCACATTGCGTCACAAAACTCATCATTGCATTTTCGCAATCCCTTTGAGCTTCCGCAACCACCACCACATCCCGCTACCACCATTTGACATTTGACATTTGAGATTTTGAGTTCGCGGTTTTACCGTTTCCTAAGGTGTTTCGGCTACTTAGGGACGAGTCTCCATCATCTTGGTATCTCCATCAAGATCACCGCCACTCATCATCACCGGGACGGTAACCTCCATATCATCTTGGTATCGTGGTATCCCTCCATTGTATATTCCCTTGTCATTGCATTGATAACCCCTAGCCCATTTCGCGTCACTTGCCTATCGAGACTAACCATTTGAGTATTGCCGGCAACGTTACTTGTGCACATTAGTGATCTACACCATCCATTGCATACATACATATCATATTGGTATCATATCATCCCTTGTGCCACAAGATTGTTCCCGTATATACACAATTGCTATCTTGGTTTGTGCATTTCGCATTGTGGCCATATAAAAAGAAAAAGAAAAATCTTTTAAGCAAAAGAGAAAGAGCAAAGAAGCTTGTAAGCAAGTGCCATAGCATCATACCATGTTGCATATAAGATTTTTATATCCGATCATCTTGGATCACACCACCGGAACATACATATATAGCATACTTGGGATAGAAAGTTGATACATTTTGCATCTTATAGGTTGTGCACAAGTGTCGTATCCGCCTATTGAGCAATCGTGCTAGCGTCTCTCTTGAGTTGTGCAACACGAGCGTTTTCCGTGGATTCCACATTTTGTGCTCATCCTTGGTTGCACGACCCCATTTATCTATCTATGTGTGAGTTTTCGTGTGCCATTCATTGCTATTGGTCTACTTGTTTCACTTGCGAATTTGTGAATCTCTTTCAACATTAGTGACTCTTGCTAACATTTTGCATCAAATTTTTGTGCCACTATCCTCATCGAGCTCCACCATAAGACTTATTTGTGTAGGTGTGAGAAACCGACAAGAATTGGTACCAATTATGCTATTTCCTTGTTACATCATTGAGTGATCATTGATCCATCTTCAACATCGGTCAAGGTACATTTGGTATAGTTCTTCTCCTTTCTCCACTCATATTTGCTCGAGTATTGTGATGGATAGGCAAGGCATTTCATCTCCGGTCTTCCACAACAATGACATCGTGAACAACTACATCACCAAAGCGTCAATCTTCGATCTAAAACGACAAATGCAAGGCACACAATCAAGATTGCGAGAGCGCATCGAGAACCTCTCCATCGACATTCGTCACTCCGAAGCAAGTAAAAGGGACTACATCGACAACAAGCTTTCCGCACAAAAGGAGGAGCAAGATGCAAGGATGGAGAAGATTCGGACCTTGTTGATCAACCGTTCTTCCCCTTCGTCATCCTCAAGGCGGCGAAGTTCAAGTCACAAGTCTTCGAAGCGCAAAAATGATGCAAGCGCAAGTCGTCCACGTCCACATCTCCATGGCGACCACCATCACGTTCGTGATCCACATCGTCATGAAGGACAAGTCACCTCCAAGCATCATGTGCACGATGACGATGAACGCCATCGAGCTCAAGCACGACAACGACACCATCATCATGAAGATGCTTTCCAAGCGCAAATTAACAAGTCCCAACAAGCCCTACTTCACGCCAAGGCCAACCTTCATGAGCATAAGTGAAGACCGCAAGACGAGCACCACCAAGACGGAGCTACGACTACAAAAACCACTTCGGCATCTTCGCCAAGTGCTATCAAGGCATCTTCGCCTTTGGACGTACAGCATCTTCGCCTACTTCCCATGAGTTCGCCTACATCGACATCATCAAGTACAATGCGACCACCTGCAAGCGAGGGCGACACTTCCATCTTCGGAAGCCCCCCAAGGAAGATGGCCGAGCATGGGACATTCCCTTCGGTCATGGAGACGAGCTACGATGTGCCACATCATATGGGCCTCCAACAACAAGACGGCGACAAGAAGGTCGAGCAAGGACCATCCCCTTCGACCACGGCGACGAGCATGAACCTCTTCAACAACATGAAGACGACACCCATATTGGACTCATACTCTGAGTCAAGCTATGAGACCGCACATGAGACCTTATCTTTGGTCTTAAAGGAGAGTGGTGATGTGCCATCTTCGGCCTTCATCCACGGCTACGACTACGACATGATTGAGCATGGAGACGTTTGCACCTACATCTCTCCGGCACCCACATATGAAGAGATGCCCTAATTGCCATGTGAGGAGAGCCACCATCCCATGAGTGAGATGAGTGACTCCACCATATATGACACTGAGTGCATTTCCTATGAGAGGATGAGTGTGACCACCACTACCCCCACACATGAGAGCATGCCACACATCCTATGTGAGATTGAGAGCCATTTGAGTGACTCCACCAACCATATGAGTGAGAGCATCCAACAGGGTGTGAGTGAGCCACAACACTTAGTGAGTGAGGTAGTTGACATGGCATGTGAGACCACTATGATTTCTAACGACCTAACCTCTACTCTGAGTGTGTTTTCTTCTTTGGTGCTAGGTCTCCTACATGACGACATGCCTATCCTCGACGAGTCCATACCTCCAATGGAGACAATGATGGCCATGGTGGAAGAAGATGCACCCCCACATGGTTCCATCAAGATGAAGATGACCACGACTTGGTCTTAGATACCTCACCTACAACACATGAGCGATGCTCCAAAGGTAACATAGGTGATGGTGCTTCCCTTGTCCCACTAGTGGACTATTTTATGAATGATTGCTTGCATGATGTTGACACACCTATTCCCATGCTTCATACTAGTGCGACTTCCTCATGTCATGACTTACCAATTTATGATGAATATGATGATGAGCATGTTGAGTTGCCTAGTTGTGATGCTATGCTCCATAGGATATCATGTGAAAATTCTATTGATCACGTCATGTTTGACAATCCTTTGAACTTGTCATATGCTATGAGTGAGATCTCCCATATTGTATCATTTCAATCTCAACATAGTAGCTATGCATGCCCCATTAAAATAAATCCCATTTGCACTTATGGCATAGATGACGAGATGATTGTCATTGGCTTTTGTTTTTCTTGTGATGATATTGACATGCTTCCTTTACATGATTTGCGCAATTCATCTCCTATACCATGCCATGATCACATTGTTCCAAATATGCATTGTTTTGAATGTTGTCAATATTCTCCGTGTGATGTTTCCATTAATACTAATGGGGAGACCCCCATAGTTTCCTCATACATATTAGGAGATTTTGATGCATTCCATACTTTGCATGATTCCCATAATTGCTTGCACCATATGCATTCGATGAATAACAATGCTCTACATATTTCCCATGATGCATTACACAATTTGAGTCTCCATTATGCTACACATAACAACAAACCTCTCATGATGGATGACATGTTTCTATATCACGCGTCTCATTTATTTGAGCATTGGATATTTCGTGCTAACCAACACAAGCACGTGCGCATCATGATGGATGATGTGTACATATACCACGCACCCACAATTTTCCCTTTGTCTTTGTTTTGTGTAGGTACTTGCGTATACTCGTCAACCTCTCAATCCCAAGAGTTGACGAAACAAGCTATTGAGAGAAAAGATGACTTGGGATCCCGTGGATTGTCCTTTCCACCGTTCCATTCACGCAATGACTACGCACATATCTTTTACTTGGCTCTCACACGGCTTTGGGCTATATATCGCTTGTTACATCATGCCCATTTTATCGTGTTCACTTTGCATGTTATGCCTCCTTACATGAGTTTTCCATGCAATTGTGACCCTTGCTTGCATTTACCCATGATTCACCATTCTAGTACTACTATGTGTATTTGCATGCTTGGTGGAGATCCTTGTTGCTATTGCCATGCTTACCATGTGCCTCATGCTATTGTTGCTTGTTGTGTTGGGAGAGTCATGATGTCTCATTGCTATTTACATATGGCCTCTCACCAATACATTGATGATATTTTGCTCATATCTTGCTTTCATGCTTGTGCTATGTCATGTGAATTATTCATGCACACTATTTGCACCCATGACATGCTTGACATGATCTCTTCTAGTACGTTGCATCTTCACACTACTAGCTTACTTGAATTAATCTCTATGATTGCTTGCTTTGTTGCATCACCCATGTTCCACTATTAGTCGCTTTCTTGGGTTGATGGCATTTATGTTCATGCCTCTCACATGATATATCTTTTTCATTGTCGCTTGCCTCCAATTGTTGCATCTATGCTTATTGATCGTGGAGACGTGGACATATTACTTGTGATGCATGCTTGTTTACTTGATCATATTGTCTTTGGTTGTAGTCGCATCTTATGCTTTCATACCATGCCACATCTTGTCCTTCCTTATGATAAGAATGATGAAAACACTTGTTGGGTATCTCACCATTCGAATGATAGGTGTTGCATTTGCACTAACCTCATTTGTTTTTCCGAGTGTTTGTCATGTTCTTTCATTTTGAAGGATTCACAAGGTGGCACCATCATGAAACACATTGGTCATGTGAAGGCGTACATGATGCATAACACCAACATTTTCGATATCCTCATAAAGGTGAACTCATTCCCTTTGAGCCATTCTCAAATACGCATACTGGATGGGTCATTCTTTAATTGTTGCCTCTTTCTTGTTGTCTACATGATACATCTATTGGATGGAGGACCTACATTGGATATGGACCCTATGAACCTTCAAGTTGAGGAGTGCCACGACATCGAGCTATGGTACAACATCACCCATAACAAATTTGCACCTTATGCATGGATTGACTCACATTATGATTGCCTTGTTGCATCTATTTCCATGTCATCCATGATATATGAGCTTGTGCACTTTCTTAGCAAATTTGTTGTGATCTTTCTTGATGGCATATATATATATACATCTTGATCATATTGCCCATCATCAATTGCATGATCACATACTCATATTGAGCATCCATTGCCATATTCATGCTATTGATAAATCGTCTCTCTATGACATCATTTTGCACCGTGCTTGCATTGATCACATTCACAATACATTTGTGTACACAATTAATGCTTTTGCTCCCATGAATGCTTTGCATACCATTCCATATCTTTTGGATAAGCTTCATGCACCTTATCATGATCAATCTTGTCGCACGGACTCTTTCTTATTTGATGGACACTTTGTGTGCACTAACCATTGTATTTCTGAGTGTCATTTGTGTTTGCTCCTGTTGCATGTATACCACCCCGGCGACACCTTGGAGTCCTTGGATTGCGCAATGTCTTCAACTCCGTCCAACTACAACTCCGTCCACAACAACCAATTCCATGGTGATGAGGATCACGATCCGAGGTCGGATCTTTCCCAAGGGAGGGGAGATGATGCGGAGCATCCTACGATCATCCCCATGTACACTCGAGCATACGCCATTGGACACAAGGTGAATCGCTCCTTTCCGAATCTTCCCTTTCCGCATGTAAGACATGGATGCTACTTCAAGGGTGGACTTTGTGCATACTCAGGTACACCCGAGGAGACCAAGGAGAGCCCAAGGACCAAGGCCAAGTGTGCGCGGGAGCGAAGGGAGGAGAATGAAGAAGAGTCTGCTGCTACAGCAGCCGGACATCTGGCCATGACCCGGACATCCGGCCCAACGCCCGGAAATTCGGCTCCCTTCTATCCAGAGAGCACCAGAGTCGGCCAAGTCATCCCGGACATCCGGCCCATCACGAGCCGCCGGACATCTGGCCCAACGCCCGGAAATCCGGCGCCCCATCACAGAAGCTGGATCCTGCCAGCCCGGACATCCGGCCCCAGCGCTTGGACATCCGGCGTCTCGGGAAGGCCCGGACATCCGGCCCCCCTGCCTGCGTGCAGCGCATCTGGGCCGAGGCCCATGTACCCCTTCGCCCCTTAAACTATATATACTCCCCCTCCACCTACATTTTAGGGTTAGCGTTGTGATAGCTCATGTTAGAGATAGAGCCTCGCTCATCCACATTGGATCTACTCCACGAGAGAGACTCCGGCCCCTCTACGGAGAAGATCCACGTTGGATTTAAGACCTCCTCACGGAGAAGACCATCAAGACCTCCTCACGGAGAAGAACCGGTTACCTCTTGTATCGTCCTTTGTTGAATTTGGATCGTTTATCTCTCTTTGTGCTTCGAGGATCTAGCACATGTGTGATCGTTCTTGTTGGTTTGAGTGATTCTCTCGTGTTTCTCCTCGTGTTCTTCATGTTCTTCGCGGGATCCGCTCCTTGCGTGAAAGATCGGCCATATAGGGTTCCACCCTACATCACATCGTGTCCCTTGTCTCATGTTACCTTCGATCCTCAGACGCACAGTTCGGAACCCCCTACCCGAGATCGGCTGGGTTTGACACCGACACCTACCTCTCAGCAGTTTGCGAATATCATGACGAAGGGGTTGCCGATGTCGGTTTTCGAGAAGTTTCAGTCCAGTCTATGCGTCAGCGCCAATGCTTCGACTGCGAGGGTGTTGAGCGGCCTATATACATGTACTCTAATCTCCGTACGTCCATCTCAGTAGGGTTTAGTCTTGTATGTTTCATCTTATTGACACCGACACCTACCTCTCAGCAGTTTGCGAATATCATGACGAAGGGGTTGCCGATGTCGGTTTTCGAGAAGTTTCAGTCCAGTCTATGCGTCAGCGCCAATGCTTCGACTGCGAGGGTGTTGAGCGGCCTATATACATGTACTCTAATCTCCGTACGTCCATCTCAGTAGGGTTTAGTCTTGTATGTTTCATCTTATTGTCTTGTGATAGCCATGGTTAGATGGGATCAGGTAGGTGAGGAGGGGAAAAGGGGAAGAAGCCTTGGGGAAGAAGAAGATAAAAAAGGGGACAGGGAAATTAGAGTTCAATACATTTCTGTCGATGCCCAGATACAGAAAGTGATTGCGGTTTATAACCCACCGCACACCCACGACTCACACACACCAGCTACCCTCCAGCAATACCCCGAGCCCACTGGCCAGCTGCTACGCTTTGCCTCTCTTCAGCCACTTTCGCTGTCTGTTTCTGAATCCTTGCCCAGGCAGTCGCTCGTTGCTGTCAACGCTTGCACCATAGTGCTGACAGGTTCCCCCTGAAGATGCAGCTTGTCCCCAAGCCGCTGCATTCGGATATCGCATTCGGAGAGATTCGTAGTCCTCCCAGGTAGCTGATGTTGGCGGCAAGCCGGACCACTGTATCAGAACCTGCACATGTGCATGCTGCCCTTTCTTGACCATCCTTCTGTCCAGAATGAGCTCCGGTGATGTGTCTTTGGCTGAAATATCCCAGTCTGTTGGCAGGGTTGTGAAGACAGGGGTATGGTCTGGCACATGTTCCTTGAGCTGGGAGGCATGAAACACCAAATGAATTTGAGCCTATACTAGCAGTTCCAACTTGTAATCAACCAGACCAATCTGCTCTAGAATTTTGAAAGGCCCAAAGTACTTCATGGCCAGCTTGTGCCAAGGTCTGTTGGCCACAGAGTGTTGGGCATATGTCTACAGCTTCAGGTAGACTGAATCTCCCATCGTGAAAGTTAGTTCAGACCTATTTTGATTGGCATACTGTTTGATCCTTGTTTGCGCTCTTTGCAACTGTTCTTTCAACACCTCACAATGCCCCTGGTGCTCTTGCATCCATTGATTGACATCCAAGTTGCCTGAATGCAGACTTGTAGGAAAAGCTCCATATGAAGTGTCATGACCATAGAGAGCTTTATAGGGAGAACAACCTAGAGAAGTATGGTGATTTTTGTTGTACCAGAACTCGGCCATGGGCAACCAGGAGTGCCATGTAGTGGGTTTGTCATGAATAGCACACGTAAGTACATTTCCAAACACTGATTGACCCGTTCACTCTGGTCGTCCGTTTGAGGATGATAAGCTGTGGACATGAGCGGTGTATTGTTCCATCACTTGAATAATTCCTTCCAAAATGAACTTGTGAAGATCTTATCTCTGTCAGAGATAATCAATTGAGGAGGCCCATGGAGCCTGACCACATTTGTGAGAAAAGCTCTGGCCATAGATGAAGCAGTGAAAGGATGATTCAGAGCTATGAAGTGTGCATATTTCGTAAACATGTCCACCACTACCAAAATTGCATTATAGCCTTCTGACTTGGGCAAACCTTCGATAAAATCCATTTTTATGTCCACCCAGGGCTTGGATGGAACTGGCAAAGGCTGAATAAGCCCCGGGTACTTGCAATGCTCATGCTCTGCTTGCTGACAAGTTGCACATTGTTGAATAAAGCTAGCCATATCATGTTTCCAACCTTGCCAATAGAAAAGTTTCTTAACTCTTTGATAGGTTTCTTGTATGCCTGAGTGGCCTCCCACAGCACTTGCATGAAAAGAGGATATGATCCTGGTTTTCAAAGCAGCACTAACTCCTATCCAAATTTTTCCCTCCTTGGTGATAATGCCCTCTTTGAGGCAGTAATCATCCACATGTTCAAGCGAGATAGCTAGTTTCTGAAGTAATTGATGTGCTTCACAGTCCACAGTATAAGAATTATGTACTTATTGCAGCCACAGAGGGTGGGATTTTGCTACAATATGGTTAGATAGTAGATGCCCTACTCTGGTGAGAGCATCAGCTGCCCCATTGTCTACTCCCTTCTTATACCGGATTTTAAACTCTAATCCCAATAGCTTGTTCATTGCCTTTCTCTGTAAATCAGTAGTTAATACTTGATCATTGAGATGAGCCAAGCTTTGATGGTCTGTTTTGATGATAAACAAGGCCCTGCTCAAGTAGGTCCTCCACCTTTCCACTGCCATAATGACCGCCAAGAATTCCTTCTCATAGATAGACAAACTATTGATTTACCACACTCAGGGCCTTCTATAAAATGCTACAGGGTGACCCTCCTGACTGAGCACTGCCCCAATGCATGTAGCACAAGCATCAGTTTAGACAGTGAATTTCTTAGTGAATTCAGATAAGGCCAACACAGGTGTTTGCACCATTGCCTGCTTCAACATGTCAAAGTCACTTGTGCTCCAGCAGCCCAATGAAATACCTTTTGTTGTAGTAAATGAGTCAGGGGCCAAGCTAGAATTCCATGGCCTTCCACAAACTTTCTATAGTAACCTGTCAGCCCCAAGAAGCCCCTTAATTCAGTAAAATTTGTAGGAACTGGCCAGTCCACCATGGCATGTGTCTTAGCAGGGTCTGTGGCCACACCTTGGTCAGAAATAATATATGGCCTAGGTATTCCAATTATTTCTTAGCAAAAGAACACTTGGACATGTTGACAAACAGTTGATGTTGCCTCAAGGTGCTTAGAACAGTTCTCAGGTGCTAAAGGTGATCTTTAAATGTTTTGCTAAACACCAAAATATCATCCATGAAGACAAGAACATAGTGTCTATTCTAGGTAGAAAATATAAAATTCATGACACACTGGAAACTACGAGGTGCAGTAGCTAATCCCATTGGCACCACCTTGAACTAGTACTGCCCACAGTGTGTTTTAAATGTTGTTTTGTGATCATCTTCTTCCACCATCCTGATCTGATGATAGCCAGCTTTCAGATCCAACTTAGAAAAATAAGTAGTGCCTGCTAGCTCATCCACAATGGGCATAGGGAACTTTCTCTTTACAGTGATATCATTGAGCTTCCTATAGTCCACACAAAAACCCCAGGAACCATCCTTCTTTTTGACCAACAAAATTGGGGAAGCAAATGGACTTATGCTCGGTGTGATAATGCCAGCTTCTAACATTTTGTTCACCTGTCTCTCTATTTCATCTTTCTACAAAGGAGAGTATCTGTAAGTTCTAGAATTGATAGGTGTGGAACCTGGAATGAGGTGAATGGCATGATCAAAATCTCTTTTGGGAGGCAGGGCTGAAGGTTCCCGAAACACATCACTAAATTCTTCTAGTATATCTTGTATCTCTTGAGGATTATCAGTTTTCATAGTCTTCCCTTGAGGTATCAGGATAGCAGTGGCCCAAATGTCATTGCCCTTATAGCTTCTCATGACTTGACCCACTGTCGGCTCTTGCAGCATAGTTTGGTCAGTAATTAGCACCCCCTGCAGTTTGGTGATCTTGTCCTTATATTGGAACTTTATCCATTTTTCCTTCCAATGACAAGTCATGGCCCCCCATTGCTCTAAGGAATCCATCCCCAGAATCAAGTCATGCCCACCCAAATCAATCACTTTGGTTGAATAAGAGAAAGTATGGCCCTGGAGCCACCAAGTCAAGGTAGGTACTTCCGAGGTACAAGGCAGTGTTTCTCCATTGGCCACCTTCACAGTTAAAGGTTGTAGTAGTTTCCTTGTTTTAGCACCGATTCGGGGTAGCAGTGACGTGTCAATGAAACCGTGAGTGCTCCCTGAGTCCAGAAAGATTAGCACCACCTGATTGCCCACCAGTGCTCTGAATCTGATTGTTTTGGGGTGATCTGCCCCTGAAATTGCATTAACAGATAGCAACAACTCTTCTTCCACTGCTTCTTGTACTGCTATGGCATCTAGTACTGCATTTGGAATTCTGTCGGGATCTTCCTGGCCAGAAGTCATAGCATGGGCCTGAGCAGCAACTGGAGTTTGGCACACACATGCCCTGGTGCAAACTTTTCTCCACAACTGAAACAGAGCCCATGTGTGCGTCTGTAATCCTTCAGTTGTCTTGCTTTCCAAAGGTCACCTATCACCGTCGGCTGTTGTTTGACATCCCCCTTTGTGAAGCTGTTCCTGGACTGAAACTTGCCAGATTTCTGTCTTGTTAAAGTAGCTTCATGAACTATTGCAAACGTTGCTGCTGCTATAGTTACAGGAAACTGAATTTCCACGCCCCCTTCAATTCCTCCTTGAGACCCAAAACGAACCGTGTCACCGGAAACGTGTCACTCACTGCTGGTTCATACAGTTTGATCTGATACACCAACTAAGGCGCACATGGTCTCAATGTGTATATTGACATCAAACTCAGCCATGACTGCATCCCTGAACTGATCCCAGTCCACCCACCTAGCTGATAACTTGAAAGCATGGTACCAATGCACCGCATCGCCCTCAAGATGTAAAGTGGCTGATGTAACCTTGAAATTCTTTGGAATATCATACAAGTAAAAAATGCCTCACACCTGTCAATCCAGATGCGCACATCAGACCCATCAAAATTGGGGAAATTCATGTTTGGTAGCCACGGTCGGCGCGCTGACGACAACACGTCGCTGCCACGCGTGGTGTCAGGTTGGTGTTGCGAGAAGCTGGGCTTGGGAATTTGTAAGGGTGGTGGAGGGGGATGTGGTGGTGGCGAAGGAATGATCCCCTCCTGTTGCCTTGCTGCTGGCGAGCTTGGAATCGTAGTGGCCTTTGCCCCTTTCGCCGCTGCCACTTGCTCCTGCTTGACATCAGCGATCGAATTCATCGTCAGGTTTGCCTTCACCTGCACCGTGTCGATCTGCGTCGTTTGCTCCTCCATCCGCTTGTCCAGAGCATCCAGCCGCGGGGAAATCACATCGATCCCCTCCACCTTGTCCCTAACGAACTTGAGGGCTTCCAGTTCCTTCATGATGCGCTCCTCGAATGCCTCCATTGCGGAGAGCACCTGCCTCGCCTGCGCGCTAGGCTTGGACGGCGCCGTCGCTGCTCCCGCTCCGAATTGGCGAACCCGGTTCTGGAATTACGCAGATCAAGCCCGAGAGCGATCCACAACCTTCTCAGGATCTTACCGCACAATCAAGAGGGTAAGGAAGCGCGCACAGATCGAACCCAGCTCTAAATACCGACTGTGATAGCCATGATTAGATGGGATCGGGTATGTGAGGAGGGGGGAAGGGGAAGAAGCCTTGGGGAAGAAGAAGATAGAAAAGGGGACAGAGAAATCAGAGTTCAATACATTTATTTTGACACTTATGCTTCGGTACACCCTCCTTAAACACATCAAGAGCTGAGATCTGTCGATACCCTTCGCTGTCAGGGGCATGATCATCTTATGTAAAAAATTCCCCCCCCCCCCCCCCCCCCCCTCCCACAC